>NW_013673890.1:30672-32558 GCF_000517525.1 Limulus polyphemus
TTATTTATTTCCTTACAATAATAATTTTCATTACAACAATTATACTATTATTTATTTCCTTACAATAATAATTTTCATCACAACAATTATACTATTATTTATTTCCTTACAATAATAATTTTTCACCACAAACACTTCATTACTCAGAAGCTTCAACCTAACAAAATCATCTGAAATGAAGGGGAAAATAATTTACGAATATCATCAAAAACTTTGTATACCTTTAACGATGCTCGAAGATTTTCACATTCTTCTTGCAGCTGAGATACTTGACTTTTCATTTCTTTGCACCGATTAACTTCAGCTGCCAGTTCCTGATTGTGGTTTTTGTTAGCAAGATTCAGTTTCTTGGTAAGATCCTGTTAATTAATACAATGAATATCAGGACCTGCTTATGTTCTTTGTTAACAAGATAAAATTTCATAGCAAGGTCTTGTTAAACAATGAAAAATGATTAATAATTCCTGGTTGTTGTTTCTTTGTCAGCAAGATTCAGTTCCATAAAAAAAGCAATATTTGGACATCAGTTTCTGTTAATTAATACAACAGGGATATCGGTTTTTGTTTGTTGAATTTTATGCAAAGCTTCTCAAGAACTACCTGCAAAGTCAACTCTCTTGATAGCCTTAACAGCAATAATGCTAAAACAAAGAAACAAATATATCAATCTCACAGCTGAAATGTTGAGCATGGCTTGTGACAACAGGAATCTCATAAACACTCCTCAAATCATGAGGAAACCACCCTAATTTCCAGGCCATGGCCAAATCAATCAAAATCTATCCAAGTAATTGGAATTTTGTCATTATGACTTCTCATCATTATTGCAACTAATATCTAGAGCTGGGCTTTTAACTTGTTTGTTCAATATAATTGATTGCTTGTGAGTATCGATTAGATTGATTAGTGGCATGACATACCCACACAATGTCATAGAAATAACTAATGATTAGTGGCATGACATACCCACACAATGTCAGGAAGATAACTAATGATTAGTGGCATGACATAACCACACAATGTCATAAAAATAACCAATCAAAAATACTGTTTTTGATTGTTATAACTATCCGGTTAATCAAATATTTTGTCGTTATTATTTTGATTAACTTAGGTTTAATCAGTTGATGTCACGAATCTTGAAAATAATCACCTAATTAAAATTACTGTTTTTATTCATAGTTTTTGTTCGTAAGTTTTAGTTTCTTAGTATTGTCCTTTTACTAAATAAACTATGAATACCAGTTCCTTAAAATAGGATTGTTACGAAGGTTCTGTTTCTTGGTGTGGTCTTGTTAATCTATCAAACATGATTATCAGTTCCTGTCTACAGTTTAATTAGGTAAGGTTTAACTTTCAAATAGTTTTGTTAATTAGCATTATACACGTGCTGTTAATGTGTATATTTGAATTCTTATTTTAATGAGGTAATGATTATACAAAGAACCCCTGTATCAGCTCCTTAACGGTTATATCCTCTAATCAAACAAAATATGAGTATTTAAGAATATAATTTTGAAACTACTATAGTAGTTATCTAATCTTTGTTTTGATGTCTTACAGAAATTATAGAAACAGTAAAGATTAATATTTTTTTTATATATATACATGCTCTTAAACATTTTATCTCAGATTTAGTATAAATATCTGACTTTACTGGAAGTTCCTTTTTTCTCAATAAGTATTCCTATGTGATGACAATAAAAGTAGATATAACCTTGGCTGAATGGAAGTGTCTCGGTAATGCAGCTCCAGCTCCCTGGATCATGCTTTCTTACCTAAATGGAAGTGTCTCGGTAATGCAGCTCCAGATCCCTGGATCATGCTTTCTTACCTAAATGGAAGTGTCTCGGTAACGCAGCTCCAGCTCCCAGGATCATGCTTTC
>NW_013673891.1:0-15573 GCF_000517525.1 Limulus polyphemus
TATATATATATATATATAGTAATTATGAAAAGACAATGTATACAAAACAAAAAAAGAATAATATATTACTTGTTTTTCGGCGTCTGCTTATTTAAAATGTTTTAACATACTTTTATCTCACAAGGAAAATTTTAACTTCAGGAAAAAGTAAAAAAAATATAATACTCTAAGCAATACGTGACATACAAATTTTTCCTTGACTGCTGACGCGGCATTTAATATATGTAAACTTTCCTTGAAACTTGCTAACTCCACAATGTTTAACATAAAAACGTTTGCAGCACTTCACAAGGAGATTTCACAGAACTTTTGTTTATTTCTTTATAAGACAGATTATTCCTTCAAAAAGACTTTAGACAGTATATGGAAAGACATGAATTCAGACACGTTACATTTAAGTATTCATTACAAGCATATTTTAATATTTTTATCGGAAAAAGAATATTTAGCAACACAATATTTCAATAATTTCTAGTTATCAGAGAGGGTTTAAACATTACTTTTGTGAAACAGTTCTCTTAAATTATAAAGGATATTGCAATTATATCAAGTTGAGATGTAAATCAAACATAAAATGTGATTTTGATCAGTTTGTGTTTGCTGTACTGTATAAAATACTTAATACAGTTCTCACTCTTTTTATAGCGCTTTAACCGTATGACCAAGATGAATTTATGATAGATTATAGCGCTTTAATCATGTGACCAAGATGAGTTTAGGATAGATTATAGCGCTTTGCTTTAACCGTATGACCAAAATGAATTTATGACAGATTATAGCGCTTTAACCATGTGACCAAAATGAATTTATGATACACTATACTGCTTTAACCATGTGACCATGATGAGTTTATGATATATTATAGCGCTTTAACCATGTGACCAAAATGAATTTATGATACACTATACTGCTTTAACCATGTGACCAAAGTTAATAGATTGGCCTGTATATTTTACCCAGAAGTAAAATACCAGAGGGAGATTTTTATAATGTAAGTTGGCTATTAAATGTTCTTGGCTCAGCGGTAAGCCAGATGGCTTATAACGCCAGAATCCATAATTCGATTCCTGCGGCAAATATAGCGCATCTAAGTACTGCTTTGCACTTAAAAAAAGTATATCATTAATTTAATGTATACACTTAATTTATTATTCACCCTTAGTTGTAATATGCATGAAATAATATGAAATTGGAGTACAGTTTTTATTGAAGAGAGCGTCGTAGTATAATCAACGTAATGTCATGCTATTAAATCGATTTGTTGATATGTTTTAGCATATAAAAGAGCCTTCAGTCGTAACTATTAGGTAGATTATTTATTAATGAAGGTTATACTTCAATCAAAAGAATACTTCTAATTAACTCTTTGTGAAACTTCCCATAAATCATCAGACTTAAGTTAAAACGTTGCTTTAGTGGTTTGCTTTGCCCAATTAAACTTTAACATGATTCATATGTAATATTCATAAAATACTTTATGTTTTATTAGTTTGGTTCACTTATATTTATCTTCATTGTCTATTGAAATGATTGTTTGATATTCCTATCACTAGTTCACATTCGTAGCTTTTCTTTTCCGTCAGACTACACCCATAGCGATAAATTGTCCAATCAGAATGTTCATATTATTATCAACAGACATAAGAACATAAGTGGCTCCTGCCACTTTCTAAAATAGGGGTGTCTACAAATTATATAAATTATTAATTTATAAGCCAGGAAAACTTCACCTAACTTATGTTATTTGTTATGATATGTATTGGTAGAAACTTCTACGCATGATCGATTTTCATCCTATTACTTTTCTGACTGTAAAGAAGTGACCATTCAAAACCCGGTTAGTAATGGCAGGTCCCTTGTTACGATGAAATTACTGTTGCTTGGAGGGAGAAACTGGTTCTTATCAAAAATCCTCAGACTATATAAGATGTGATATTGTATCGTGTTAGGAACATTGTGTGTTGAAAATAAGTTGTGTCTACGGTTGTTCAGGCTGATTTGCTTTCACGTTGTAGATTATTCCTGTATATTACATGTAAAATGTTACATAATATAAGGAGCGTTAGACCTTCCATGGCCCCACAACATAGCGAGTCGAGAATACAAGATCGACCTAAAAGACGTAAAGCTGGCGATGACGCGTTTACCTGTTCGCAGCAATCTATTCTCAGCGCAATGGATCGGTTCGTGAATTCTGTTAGCAGTATGGACTCTACTGTTTTAATTCCATCTCGGTTACGAGACATGGAAACTGAAGGGGATAACATTAAAAAACGGCCCCCACCTTTTATTTCCAAGTCTGATTTATTTAGTTTGTACTTATCGCTACATGACATCAACAACGAACTACTATGGGGACCCTCCACTTGTGTTAGTACTTCGTCATCTTCAGGATCGGAAACG
Source organism: Limulus polyphemus (assembly GCF_000517525.1). Lineage (NCBI taxonomy): Eukaryota > Metazoa > Arthropoda > Merostomata > Xiphosura > Limulidae > Limulus > Limulus polyphemus. Next base: position 2,404 of record NW_013673891.1, read on the forward strand.
GGAGCCATAAAACATACACTGCCCTCTTCCAAAGGAAGCACCGAGCTTCGCAGTGGAAACTCTGTTTCGGACTCCGATAGCCAGGGGGACAGCGACTTGGACAATATCACAAACGATCCTGAATTGACAAAACGTGATGCAGAGACAAAGCATCTTGCAAATGCCTACCGTTATCATCTTCAGGGCCTTTATACCATTTTACATCAGCTCGCTGACTTTGCAGATTATCTGTCTTCAAGATATCAGGAGGAAGTAGACGCACCAACACTGTAAAACATTGTGCATATATAATAACATCTTAGTTTAATTCCACGACTGCTGAGAAGTTAATGTACAATTCTTAAATCAGAAAATTAACTTTTCAATAAAATAACATTAATAAAAATAATTTAAAAGCGTCAACTAAAACTGTATTCCGTGTTTGTCGTCATTTAATTAATAGTTTAAAGTATTTTCAAAACTCACATTTAACTGAATAAGATGGTAGTTTGTGTCTACTAATTATCGAACTTGAGTAACTGAAAAAAAGAAACATATACATTTTATCTGATTTAGTATGTTTACATAAGTATAAAATATTCAATTTGTAATTCTATTAATATTTGATTCCAATTAGTAAGACATAAATATTATGCTTTAAATAACATAGTTCCAAATATTATCCATGATAGTTTGACAAAATATTTTTCGAGTTCAATGACACATTTTTATAAGAATTCACGTTCCATTTTATGTAATTATGTTTATGCAAAGCACAGAAAATTAAAGTGTCAAATGTTAGTAAATGTAATTGATTTTAAAAACAATTTGAAGATATTTCTAAACTATTCTTAACTGTGCCTAAAATAAAAGTATGAATTACATGCTGTATTTACAAGAGAATTTTGTTAACATATACGTTTTCTTGAAGTAATTTATAAAATGTATGATTGTCCACTGTTTTTTGTTGCTTTTTTTTAATTCTCAAAATAGAAGAAAAATTTATATTCCAAAAGAACTTTTAGGTCTTTCGAAGAGAATTAATTTTTGTGTGTTATTGTTGTCTTCCCTGTAAGACAGATATATATATGATTATTAGGATCAAACAGTAACATAATTACTAAGTGGGTCTCACATTCCTATACATAGTTTTCAGGCGCAGGTCACAAACATACAAATACAACTTGAAAATAACCATTTCAAGAACACTTGTCATTCAAAATGAATATTATATCATATAAGTTAAAAGATGTGTTTGCCACCTACCTTATAGCGATATTTACTGTATTTATGGAGCTAACAACGAGAAGACTGCTATTATCTAAATACAGTTTTTAATAACCCAGACAGATATATGTATTTTATATATATATATATATATTGTGTAATTTATTTTTAACGCTTCAGCCTTAGTTCTAGCAGAAATTACGTTTATTTGGCAATAACACTTATTGTTTCATTAAAATCAGTGTGAGAATGAAATGTTCCAAATGTGTGTCATCTTCATAACACTTTTCAACACGTAATATTAGAAAACAGAATCAAGCAAAAACGAACATTAAAATATATTTGGCACGGTAGAATCTTTTTGTTCTTTTCTTTTTTTTGACGGGGGACTTAAGTATAATATACTAAGAGGCAGTCTGTGAGAAAGAGAGAAACTGCAGTCCTTGGGTGCCCGTGCACTAAGATCGTGGAGTGTCGTAGAGATATGAAAGTTACTGGCACGTGTTGAAGCACTACCTACACTCGTGTGTTGCTAGGCGATTTTTTCTTCAAAATTTTGTAACTGAGTTGCGGAGTGTTTGCTGATTAATGACGAACTTTACATAGACACATCTCTAAATCTTAAATGTTTAAGTGTATGATTGTGTGTGTGTGTGTGTGTGTGACAAACCTGTTATTTCAACATTTATTTCTAATCTGTTTTGGTGCCTAAATACTTATTATCATCATGTATTTGTATTTTGCTTCGCGAGGAATATCTGGTAGATAAATAAGGATAATTATGAAATGGGATTTCATCTCTATTATTAAGCTGAATTATCGGATAAACTAATAAAGGTTAAAAGAAGTCAAAACTGAAGTTTGAAATGAAACCAAGAACGTCTAATTATCTAGTTAAAAGCACTGGGCATGATTTAGTTGTTTGTTTGTCGAATTGCGATTAAAAAGATCCACGTGCCACACCTTCAGCTGAGAGGAGTGTGTAATAAGAGTAACAGACAATCCCCTTTTTCGATTTAGAGTCTGACAAATCCGTTATGAAGGCGAGTGTTTCTCGCCGGCTGCCTTTAATCTGGTCAACTATTGACTTTTAGTGCAATCTATATCTGAATCCTAAAACTATATCTCGATGTTATCTCATATATCACTATACCCAGCTGTTTATCCCATGTACTGTTCATTTTGAAAATCCCAATCTTTATCAAATTAAAATCAATAATAAAAGTTGTTCTATTTTTTTTTCAGATTGTGACTAGTAGTCATAATTGTAATGTAATTTGTTTGTTTGTTGCAATTAAACACAATGGATTATCTGTGCTCTGCCTACCACGGGTATTGAAACCTGGTTTCTAGCGTTGTAAGTCCGGAGACATGCCGCTGTGCAACTGGTTGGGGGGTGGCATGTAAGTGTATATTTTTTTACTGAGTGTGTATGTGTGCGTGTGTGAGTATATTTGTATATTTTGTACCAAAGTCACATTGCGTTATCTGCTGTGTCCACCTCGGGAAATTGAACCTTTGATTTTAGAGTTGCACGTCCGTAAAGTTACCGCTGTCCCACCAGGGGATTTGTGACCGAGAAACGAAAAAAATTGAAAATTATTGTTCAAACGTTTATTCTATTCAAAATCTAAAGCTGACTCTGGAATATCATTACAGTCGTTGTGATTAGCTTCAAAACCATATTCTTATGTTTAATCAAATGTTCTCAACAATATAACCTTTATGAAATTGTTTTATAAAAAAATTAAGTACCTCCAGAATTTTCTCAAAAATTTCGTATATTCTAGGTATGTACAGCTTCACACATGTGGTCAAAAAAATCGTTACCTTACTTTCCTCTAGCTGCCTATTGTTCTCTGTAATTCCTCTGACATAACACTTGGTCTGCCTGTGGGAAGTATAGCCTTTGTGTATGGAAGTAGACAGCAGTTTCCTCCAATAGTAGGTAAGGTAATATCTCGAAGCTACAACCTCCATTATTTTCGAATGGGAACGAGCAGTCATTTGGTAGTGCTATTTGTCATAGGAAGGTATGACGCTATAAATTTTTATGTATATATAGCGATGCTTTCTTAGATTGAGACAGACTAAATGTTATCAGTATTGAATAACATTTAGGGGTTGCTCAAGGTAGTTGAAATTTTACCTTGTAGCTGGCACTATATCTGCGTATTCTGAATATTTTAGAATGTTACGGAATATTCTAAGTACTTCTGGAATGTTCTAGCATATTATTATGAAATATTCTAACCGAATGTATGTACGTTTTTTGCCAAGACTAATCATTTTCTTTCTTTCTTCAGCTTGGGCACGGAGCAGATAGACTATTCGGTGTCTCTCCTATGAAAATGGGTTTTCTCCGGTTTCCCTCCACACTTAAATTTGGGGCATAGAACTTACAGGTTCCCGCCCACCCTGAGAGGGTCGTCGATTAGTTAATTAATTAATTAATCGATCAATTAGTTAACAAATCAATTAATCATTTAATAATAAATTATTAGTTAATACAACATAAGAAAATATCGCAAATTCCACACATAAGAACGCCTACCTGTGTCTGGTGTCTCCCTGTAGCAGCAACATTCGAACACCAATATTCCAGACATATAAGAACGCCTACCTGTGTCTGGTGTCTCCCTGTAGCAGCAACATTCGAACACCAATATTCCAGACATATAAGAACGCCTACCTGTGCCTGGTGTCTCCCTGTAGCAGCAACACTCGAACACCAAACACGAAAATGAAGAGGATGAAATTTCAATATTATAGTTCTTCATTGTTGCCGGCCTCCTTACCCCTCACCCTTTTTGTTTTCTTCCTCCGAAACCACGAGAACTAACATTCCACGAGCGGAGTTGAAGAGGAACAAATGGTTTTGAAATAAGCAAATCAATATTCGTTTAATCACATTTATCCATTTAGCTGTCCAAGGTTCTAAGCAAAATTCATATGCTATTTTAACGTCCAGCTCAGACAATTTTATGCACTTCTAAAATATCATTGTGCGTTTGGAAAGTTAATTTGTGTAATTGAATTTTTACATGTAAATACCGGAGAGATGCAGAACCACAAACTTTACTCTAAAAACGTACATCACATTATATATATATAGTAATGGACGCTACAATATGATATAGATTTTTATCATCGTTATTTTAAATTTTAATAACAATTTCATGAACATCTAATATAACAGAATATGCATGGTCTTACTAATATTCTCATTATGCGCAAAGAGGGACCTTTGCATCCGAAAAAGCAAATCGACAAAAAAAAAACAAAATGTAAAATAATGCTCAGCGCCCTCTTGGGGGACGTTACAATGTGGTAAACATTTTAACCTATGTTTGTGCAGCTCTCAAAATTCCTTAAAATAACCCCTGTAAGCAGTTGTTGTGTCATACTTTTCTAGTAGAAATGTAGATGAAAGTAACTTCCCTAAGTTTTCCTTTTTAAACTGATAACATCTCATACACTTTATATCTAACCCAGTTCTATGCGTGCCTTCGCGATTTTCCAAATCAAATATAACCTTGAACTTGGCAGAAAGTCTTCCAGACACTACAATTGTGCGTTTGACCTTGATAAAGCGCGACTGTCAAGAGATATTAGTAATAGTATCACTTCCCGTGTTATACACGTGTCATGTTAAGGTCTGTAGTGTAGTCGCTATGAGGGAATTAGTTAGAGAAAATCCTTGAGACTGTCAGTGTTCTTGAAACGATAAACTCTGAAAGTCAATAAAAAAGGCTAGTTGCTGTGAAAACGTTAAATGGAATACCAGTTCTGTTACTAAAACCAACGAGTGAAACAGAATTGCCCATACTTAAACCATATATTTGAAAGAAATGTTCGTTGTTGAAAATGAAGTTGGTTTTAGTTGTAAATTCTAAGAGAGAAGCAAAAAGTGTGCTGGAGATGTGGATTAACTTGTCGGGGTCATTAATGTAGAGGTCGAGTGCGATATTGCAAGCTTCATTGGCGGGGACTTCGGTGAAGAATGACACGACATCAAACTAGCCATTAAGGCTTTAGAATTTAGTTGGTTTAGTGCAGAGCTGGCGAACCTTTATGAGAGCGCGTGCCCAAATTGTCGATAATTTTCGGAAAAATTCTTTCGCGTGCCCATGGAAATTTTCAGCAGCAAAATTACTGTTATTATTATTAATTGTATGTATTATAAATATTTTATATATAATTATTATATTATATAATTAATTAATTATAGACATATACTATCTCCACGCCTTCAGATATATATATATATATATTGGTCGGGTAAAAAAAAACAAACGGGACAGCAGTGAATTGCACGTGCCAAGAAAATTTTCTCGCGTGCCATTGGTTCGCCAACCTTGGTCTAGTGTATATTTGAAATTGAAGGCATCTTTAAATAATGAACCTCCAAATGTTACATATGGTGTGAGAGCCCAGGCTATGTATTTGTATGATTGTAGTTGAAGGAATCATAAGTAGACAGTATAGGTTGTAGCGAGCAGTCCTGTTTGTGTGGTTAAGGAATGCCATAGAGTTGTGATATGTGTGAATCAATTTTACGTAGATAAAAATAAAGATCGTCAGTAATTAAATTATCTTTTTTTCATTTGTAATAAAGTTCTGTTTAGTTGTTTTTCGTGTATGTTTGTTGGGTTGTTTGGGATGGCTTTGAACGTCTTTCTATCGGAATGGATGTCGTTATTTTGTAGATGTATTCTGAGTTGTTCATGATTACAGTGGTGTTGCCTTTATTAGCTTTTAGAATTTTAATGTTAGTGTCTTTTTTCAGATTATAAATGGATTTGATCTCGAAACGTTGTACATTTGCTGTTATGTTAAGCTTATATTAAAGCTTTTCTTATTAGTCTCAATGTGAGTTCCTCGTCATCGAATATCAATACACTATTATTTTGAGCTTGATATACCACAAAATATGATTAAAAACTGTATAGACATCAGAGGTATTAACCTTAAGCATCGAAATGAAATAATGATAAGTTTCCCTTTCGTTTGCAAAATATGGGAGAAAAGTGCAAAGTGTGAGTCCGTACATAGAGATTATTTTGTTATAGGTAATGTAATCAGTTATCACAGTTAATAGTTGTTTTTATATCGTTATTTCATGCCTTAAAATATATACAAACATATTACGGATATAACTAAGTTTCGGGGTTCACGCTCAGAATTTATAGTAGTAGTCAAACTTTCCGTCGACATGCTTAGTGCTGCTGGTTATGGAGCTCGGTTCGCAATCTGCGGGTCACGGGTTCGACGGCAATCATCAAACATGTTCGCCCTTTCAATCATAAGGGGTGTTATGTATTGACGACCATTCCCACTTTTCGTTGATAAAGAGAAGCCCAAGAGTTGGGAATGGGTGTTGTTGACTTTCTGCCTTCCTCTATCACTTCTAAGTTACGGACACTCAGATAGCCCTCGAAATTCAACAAACAAAATAACCACTGAAATGACAATTTCTAATATTTTTCAATAATGTCATTTATGATCAAAACACTTTCGCACTCGCAAGACTGAAAGTAGTTTAGAATACAACAAAATAATAATAATTCATACGTTAAAAATGATAGTGACAATGTTTGTAAGCTTCTTTTTTTTCTGCCAATGGTACATGATATATTTCTTCTAATTAAGACCTCTTTTGCTGCCATCTAGTGTGCAAATATTTTTATACCTTATTCGAATCCAGTTAACTTGTAAACTTCGCACTAAAAAGCACTCACTAATCCTGCGATAATGATTTTTTTATATTCGCGCTGTAAACACTAGACATCGACTGATTTCTCTCGTCTTCATATCTAGTGATCGAATGAGGCTTTTACCGTATAAATATTTTTTTGAAATGCGTACTCTCAATAAAGATTGAGAAGCACTAAATTACCCTAATAGCAGAAGAATGTGTAAACTTCTACAAACAGTTTGATTTAAACAACTTAAAATTACTATTATTAAGTAGTTAAGCACTTTCTGTTATAATATACTCATACATACATATACATATACGTATATCCGTTTCATCTTGAAATATGATGATTCAACAAAGCGGAAGAAAACCAGTGTCAGAAATGATGTTTAATTATGAATATGCATGCTTTTTAAAGTTAAAAAACAAACACATAATGTTAAGAGTTTTAAGCCAAAACGTATATTCAATTTAACAAGAAGTTAAAAACACACAAATGTAAAGTAACTTGTTTAAATTAGAAGAAAACAGGAACACTTTAACAGAACTAGACTTAGAAACGAAGTACATGAACAAAGCAAACGAATGGAAATTGTGTTATGAATTTATGAAAACAAGAAAACCTACAGCAACAAAAATATGTTAATATACTTCATATATTCAAACAAATTACAAGAACTCTCATGAGAGCTTTCAGCTTTAGACTTAATATCCTTGAGCATGACCTTTTGGCTTTTTCCCTACCTTAGCCAAGACATTGTTATATACCACCAATAATACAAGGGGTTCTCAGAGGCTGTTATTAGAGTGTACAGATTAAATAAGAACGAAGACTAAGTTACATTCAATATTCAAGTTATATTTAAGACAAATATATCAATAGATTTAAAAACGAACTGAGCGTATTTAGAGACAATAAATGATGTAAAGTTGTTATCGTAAGTCAACATCTCCCCTAGGGAACATAAGTTAGTGCTTGTGGGTGAAGCCAATTTGAAACGAATTACATTTTTATTGATTTTCTGATAATATATACAGTAAACCTATATTTATAGTATTTTACGTAACATATACCCGTTGTAATGGTAGGAAAGGTTTTGAAACACTCTTTCACTCTATTTTTAAGTTATAACCCAATTTGGATCAGATTAAAGAAAGAGCAAAAACTTTTTTTTCACAAACGTAGAGCTACTACATTCTTTTCTGTTTTTATAGTGACCTTGACTGTGCATAAATACTAATAGTATGGTAGTTGAAGTGTAGAGTGAATTACTGCTAATAAAACACACAGGGCCTAAAGTTTATAAAAGATCTATACGCAAATGATCGACCAATAAACACTATACTTTGGGAAACACAGTGGTAGACTATAGAGTAGGAAGTTAGTCAACACCACCTACCGCCAACTTTTCGGTAACTCTTTTACCAACGACTAGTGGGATTGACCGTCACATTATAATGACCCCACGACTGAAATGGAAAGCATGTTCAGTGACCGGGATTCTAACCCACGACCCGCAGGCTAAACACCAGGCTATGCAAGGCTTCAATATCAATAAAATGCGTATCAGTGCGTAGAGTCATGTGATCGTTATTGTTCGATTTTGCTTTCAAAATAACGACCATTTTACTCTGGTTAAAAGGCTATTCCAATAAAAAAAATGTACGTATTTTTTTTTTACAAGTGCACCAAGGCTTAAAAAAATCGTCGACTCGAGGCAACTGAATCCACAGAACAAACACTATTAGTTGTGGGTGGAAATCTCTACCCATGGAAACTGTTGTTCTGATCGTTCATAATATCCAAGACCAAAAACTGAGAAGTAGACTTTGAAGCGGCAAGTAAAAGAAATGCTGCTCGAAAAGTTGTCCTTCAAGAAACTACATGATCTATATAAATAATACGCTTGCGTTTGTCTGTCCGGAATTTTTCTCGTAAATTTCTCGATCAAACACTACAAATCTCATATCGTTAGAAAGGCCTTTGTCCAGGGAGTTCGGATTGCATATTGGCTTTTCAACTCATAATCCTCTTACCTGTTCTTTGCTTAGTCAAACTTTTCATTGCAACCAGTACTATACACAGTGTCGTTGTCATCTATGTGACGACTGGCTTCGACTGGTTTAGATTTCAACTTTAGTTTTTTTATTTGCAAAGTATTTCAAACAAGTAACATTTAACCCTCGTGTATTTTCCTTAAAAAAGAACATTGCACTAAATACAATTTCTATGTGCTTTCTATACTTATTTAGGTTTACAATATGCATGCACATTTCGTTTAAAACCATATGCTTATCACTGTGTGAATACTCATTCAGACGTTTCTGCATAATCAGCTAAGTTTGCCTTCATGACAACTTTAAATTTACTTTACTTTGCAATAATTTAGCTTCGGTTCTTTTCATAGACTGCTATAAACACCTTTTAACTACTTTTTTCTTTACTACGGATTTTACTGTTCATTTTTCTGAGTTTCTTTGTTTCAAATCGTAAAATCATGTCATACACTGAACGCTTATAACTGTATACTCTGTACACTGTTAAAAATACCATTACTTTACTTTATTGTTTACTTTACGTTTAGTTTTATTAAATAAAGTTACTTCTACGTGAGTTTGTTTGTCTGACTGCATAATTTTTATTTTTTCAAATAGACCAGGATTTATTGATCTAACTTATAATGCCTGCAAGAAAGCGCAGCTTAAATGGCATACGTGAAAATGGTAGAATAAGGAAAGCTCAAGCGAAGGGCATGAAACTACTGCAAATGTCGCGACTATTGTAAAATAATAATAATAAAAAGCACTAAAGCTCAAAGCTTGTCACTTTAAGTGTTTGCATACCGCTGAGGATAGTGATTCGTTTTTGCAACTGGACTTTGCATACTGGTTGTTGGCCAGGTCGATAATTGGTGAAATTGGCGAGAAAACATCCTTTAGACAGACGAGGCTTGCTTTCATCTTAGTGAATATATCGGCTCAAGATATGCTGTTATCAACGCCCATGAAGTCCCACAGGCAATTTGCCAGAAACCAACCCATAATCCTTAAGTCACTTTATGATGTAGCTTCACCAGATATTTTATCATTGCTTTGAAATTGTTGGTGAAACTGGCCGTGCCCACGCTGCTTTAGTAGATGGAGTCCGTTATTAAAAAATGTTGGAAGACCAAATCATTCCACACCTGGAGGAACGGGACACTGAGAGTATTGCCTGCGAACAAGGCAGGACAATCCCTTATATCTATCATCTGACTAAAACGTTTCTAACAGCATTTTACTGAAGAACGAAGCGTAACTCGCTCAGGCGGAAATTGCAGGTGAGATCCCTGAGCAATGCATCAACTCATTTCTAGATATGGGGTTTCTTCAAAGAAAATGCCTATTGGAGTATCCCGTGAATTTAAGAGTATCTGAGAGTGACCATGGTTTTTCTTTATAATCATCATATGCATAAAGAGGTAATATTAAATGGTCTGTTGTTTTTCGTTGTTGTTTTTTTTAATTTCGCGCAAAGCTACACGAGGGCTATCTGCGCTAGCCGTCCCTAATTTAGCAGTGTAAGACTAGAGGAAAGGCAGCTAGTCATCACCACCCACCGCCAACTCTTGGGCTACTCTTTTACCAACAAATAGTGGAATTTACCGTCACATAATAACGTCCTCACGGCTGAAAGGGAAAGCATTTTTGGTGAGACGGGGATTCGAACCCGTGACCCACAGATTGTGAGTCGAGCGCTCTAACCACCTGGCTATGCCGGACCATTAAATGGTCTAACACAGAGATTCACAAACTGGGGCCACAGAAAAGTTTCAGTGGGGCCGTAGCAAATACACAAAATGCACAATACTGTTATTCTAAAAATTAATTTTCGATTCATTTTTTTAAATATTTTGTTTGCATTGAAAGTAAGATACTAAATATTTATAGAGTCATTAGGTATCTGGGGGCTCAGTCAGGAAGCAGTGTTCTGGGGGGGGGGGGAGTTAATGCTGAGAATGTTTGGGAGCTCCTGATCTAACAAACGTGAAGTTCTCCTTTAAATGTTTTGTTTCAGTTGAGTGAATTCATAGTCTTCAATGTGACTACTAACCATGTTGGTCCAAAATATTTCTAAACACAAATCTTAATGGTTTGCAAAGCTAAGTAAATAAGGTAATTCTACCATATATATATAAAGTAATTCTCTCCCTTCTCCAAAGTATTAGTAAAAACGTAATACCTAAGTTATTTAAGTGTCATATCATACTTTTAATTTTAGATAGCCATACAAAAGTTGATATTGTTATAGGCTGTATTTATGATGTAATCTGTTTAGATGTTAGCTATAAGGCACATGACATTAAAATCAAGCAAGGTTAATAAAAATCTAGAACAAGTGTATGTTATAAATACGACGTTCCATGAAGCGTCCTTAGTTTAGTTAGAAGGTGAGTTGTTTCAATAGTATAGTTAGTCAAGGAGATAAATATAAGTATTTGAAGATAGAGCATTGAATCAATCAGTGTATATTGTGAAATATTTGGATCTGTATTTTCGCATGTTGAATATGTTTAATACGTAAGCTGAATGGTTTTATATTAGTTAACTTCGTTTGTAACGTAGGACTACAACAACTTATGATAGTGTACAAGTTTGTAGAGAAAATAAAATAATTTGTTCTCGCCACGTGGACCTAAAGTTGAATTATTTTCACCAGATAATATAAAAGAAACCGAAAATGAAAGAACAACTTTATAACAATATACAATTACCGAGAATTCCCAAGGACTATAGAACATGTTCTGTATTCTTTTCTATTCTTATTTATGTGCAGGATAATCCTAAAATTTTACTGGTGCTCCAGAAATTAAATATTCCTTATAATTAAACAAACTTGGCAAACATAATTTCAAGATAAACATCTGCAAGCATCAACACGTTCTTTCCTTTAACGATGTTAAGTTTTTCCTCTACAAGGGTATTTTATGAGAATAATTATCGTCTTTGCTTTAATGTGTATTGTGTTTGTCGCACTTCATAAAGCTTTGGCCTTGGCTTTTCCTGTTATTATATAGTATGTTCATTTGTTGAGCATCTTATTACAACAATATACTTCTACCTTTAGCTTATCAACAGTTTTGCTGTTGGAAATGAAAGCGAAGATAAGCGGAAACCGTAATTATTTCCACACTTAGCCGTCAAAACACTCATACATTTTCACTATGACGCAACAAAATAATTCAGTATGATTAGTTCTAGAAAGTCACACCACTGAATGTTAAAAAAAGTGTTGTAATTGCAAATATATGCTTACACAACTTAATATAGATTTTCCCAAACCCAGCTCGCTTACACTGATATATATATTAGCATTAGCGTAAGCATGAAAGGGGGTATTTTTCCAAATTATGATGGAGAATATTCCCGATTTTCGACCAATAAAAGACTATTATACGAAATGCGTGCTTAATCTCTGTTAATTGGTTGTGTAGTGGTGTTTCAGCGCACAGCTGTACAATGTGCCAACTACGCTTTTTTTTACCGTTGGGAATAGGACTCCGGTTCTAAATGTTGTAATTCCGAAAACTTGTTGCTGATCCACCGGAGGTCTTGGTTGTGTGTGAGAGATAAACCAGTTAGGAAGCTCGTTTAAGGTTGATGTGTATGCGTAAATATTTAATTTTAGAGAAAAGTATAGTGATAATATAAAGCTAAATAGTTTTTTAAGTGAAACTTCATAATGTGTATATATATACCTATACTTTTAGTTCTACACACCTTGTGTATTTAAATTTTAATGAATTCATAAATATTCTCTGTGGACTGAGTGAAGGTAGCGACATTTTTTAAGGATTTAACGACTTTAAAGATATTAACTAAAGTTTTTATTAATATCTATATATATATTCAAAAGATGGATTTATCTAGGAAGTTAATGGTCATAACAATACTGTTACGTCTTCGTTTGTTAATTAACTTTCCGTAACTTCGTTCCGACGAAACTTTAGCAACACAACTCCTTACTTAATAAAACTGGTTTATTCTTTCTTAGTATAACTTTACGATACACTTGATTTCAACATTCGGGCTAAAACAAACGTTATAACGAACTTCAACAATACTCTCTGACTGCAGATCAATTACTCACTACCTACACACATTCTTTTGTCACGTCACGCCGTGACCATCTTATATATACCAGACCATCCCCCAGTCTAGTAAATGCTAGAGCACTCCCGAAGGAACGGGATAGTTCTAGAAAGCAGGTGGCGTGACACTAG
>NW_013673891.1:16573-23954 GCF_000517525.1 Limulus polyphemus
GTCTTTTTGATTCCGAGATGTCCTCCTGTTAAATTATCATGGGATTGATGCAGCACAACTTCCCGTAACTTCCTCGGTATAACTGTTTGCCAAGTCGTCACTTTCCCACCTGTAGTGTCCCATCTCCGGACAAGAATACCATCTTCAAGCTTTAACTGGTCCCATTGCGCCCAATAGTGCTTTATCACAGGCCTTTTTCCAAGAAGGGCGCAAAACACTTGTTTTTAGGAAATCAATTATAGGCTTCAAATCGTGGTCTTTCTCTCGTTCTGCTTTGATATCTGTATTTGGTTCCACTTCATCATCATCAACTCTTTCAGTAAGCTTGACTTCTGCTTGATGGCACCTAATTAGTTCAACCTCTCTCTTAACAGTTACCGGAACTTGGCCTTCATTATTCCCAAACATCATTTTATCAAAATCAGTTACAAACTTTCTCGGTAGTAGATAGTCCAATCCTAAGATGCATTCATCTTCAATATCAGCCAAGTATACTTTCTATCTGTCCTTTATGCCCATGAGCTTGTAGAATGTCCTGTCACAGCATAAAGCTTCTGTATGGCTTCTGGCACTCCTTCGTGATCTAACACCTTGATGTTCACAAGGGTTTGCTGTCTATGACAAAGTTGCACCATTGGCCTTCCAGCTTTCCTATCACATAGACACTGTGTGTGCTTGGCATTTTACACCTAGCTGTTGGGACTTTCATGATGGGGGTTGGTGGGCGTCGCGCAACACCAACCACTATTGGTCTCCTTGAGGCCGACTTGTTGGTAATATTCTTCCTACACTGGTTCCTCAAATGTCCGTGCTTCCCACAGTTCCAACAACCTTTCAGGATACCAGCCTTTCCTGCTGTGTCATTCCTCTATGTTGAAGTTGCCAGCATTGAGCTCTCTTGTGCCCAGGTTTGTTACAGTGCCAGCAAAGTCCCTCAAACTTCTCTGAAAGCTCCTTGAATCCAGATGACTGTACCAACCTCGGTACCTCTGTGCTGGACTTAATGTAGGATTCAAATTCGAGAGATCTGGCCATTGCATCCTGCATGGTAGAGGGGTGTGCTTGCTTCACTTGTATCTTAAGTTGTGGACCTCTCTGACGCAACAATACTTATCGGGGACTTAATGGGTATAGAGTTATTGTTCATGAATAAATGTTTAAGAATTGTCTGTGTATTTAATGAATATATGAATGATTTCTTTTAAATGAATGTATGGATATTTTTCAGACATGTAATAAATGTAAATTTATTTTCTTAAGATACAACTCATGTTAGAATATTTTCTAGGCATTTAAAGAATCTAGAAATACTATTTAAAATTTTAATTCATGTAAAGATATTTTCTAGAATTTAACAAATCTAGTGATACTCTGTAAGGATTTAATCCATGCAAATGTATTTCCAATACCTTTAACAAATGTAGGGATACTATCTAGATATTTGATTCATGTAAAGATATTTTTTAGACATTTAACGAATCTAAAAATAATATCTAAATATTTAATTCATGTAAAGATATATTCTGAAATTTAACAAATCTAGAGACACTCTCTGAGTATTTAATCCAAGGAAACATATTTCCTATACATTTAATGTCTAGATATTTTCTAGACATTTAACAAATCTAGAAATACTCTTTACGGATTTAATTCACGTAAAGATATTTCTTAGACATTTAACGAATCTAATATTAATTTTTTAACGATTTAAATACACTAGACATAATATTCTAGATAAAATAAGTATACAGATATTCTTAACGAATTTATTGAATGTAGCTGTATTTCCCAGAAAATTATGAATGTAGAAATATTAATCATAATATATGTATAAATATTTCCAAGGACTTTCATAAATATATGGTCATTAACTAAGAATTTATTTAATTTAAAAACATTTCTTTGTGATGTTTTTAATATGGAAATAATATTTAAGAATTAAATGGATGTAAAGTTATTTCTGATAGATTTAGTAACGAATTGAAAGAAATGTCCGAATACAAAATGGTTACAAGGTCGGTCAATTCGACCGATCTCGTAGCGACTCTTTAATACATATTGTCACCACGTTTGGCTACACCTTTCTTAAATACTGAAACTTTACCAATTATTCAAATAATATTGTTACGACAGCGGAAGTCACTTGACGCTGCTGGAGCGTTGGCGCTGCTGGCGTGCGTGATGAGTTTATCAAATGATCGGGGCAGTCCGAGTGTGTTCGAGATGCCCTCTTCGTTAGTATATAAGCCTGGCAGAAAGAAGCCAGCAGGGAAGAATGAAGAGAAAGCAGTAGTTACTTTGAGTTCCGTGTAATTTATAATTCTGTCAGTTTCGAGCTAGTGAGCCGTAAAGTGTGTATTTTGCACTCGTCGAGAGCAAAGTTATAGAGATTGTGAATCGCTGTGATTTATAGTGTGTGTTATAAAAGTTGTTAAGCTTAAAGTGACGAGAAATGTACTGATTGTGGAACTTCTGTGTACCAAACGTTTGTATGGAGGAAGAATAAACTGGTTTAATTAAGAAAAGACTTGTTTCGCTGAAGATCCTGGGAAAGAATTTCTACCGGAAACAAACAAACAAGCAGACACACAACAAATTGGCGTCAGAGAGTGGGACGAAAAAAATGATGGAAATGAGAATAAGCAGATTCGTAACAATATTGATAGATGTGTATTTCTACTAATTTTAGTCTAGAAATAAGCTATGCAATTTATAAAATCCGTTTTCTTGATTAAGTTATGAGGCATAACTGACACGTACTATTTTTTCTAAATGTTGTCTTCTAATGTGTAACAATAAATAATTCTATTACTCATGTTAATTTCTCGAGAATTTTATCGTTTGTCAGTTCAACTGATCATGTAAAGCTATATCATCCCTATATTCTTGTTTGCTTCTTTTTGGCACTGCCATTCCTACTTCATTTTACATTTACAAAATGTTATTTTTTACTACTTATTTTGTGACATTTTTTCCCCCTGACTAAAAATTAGTATATTCTATAAATGTGTGTAATAAAATTTAATATTATATGTACTGATATTTTTTTACTCCTTCAATTCATACATAATATAGTGGTTGGCTCCCTAAAGACATCGATTGTATAGTGTGCAAAACATTAAGTATTCTACATGTTGCAGTCATCTAATGTTTCTATTATTGGCTGGTAATTCCTGTTTCACCCTGTACTTAATCTTTTTAAAGGACACCAAATTTTTGTAAAAAAAGCTAACATCAGGGAGTAATGATAACATCGTTTACACTGGAATTATGATTTTTGTTTAATTACTGCTAGTTATTACGACTAAGCGATGACATCGTGCACTACCCAAAAACACATATAATTGACTTAGGTTTAAACTGATGTTAGTGATAAAGTAGTTGTAGAGTTATCTCAACTGAAACAAGAAGAAGAAGAAGAAGAAAGATGAACAATTTGGTGGGTTGGTTACTTTCTGGTTTGGTATTTTAGCGATGGTTTCTTGCCTTGTTTTTCGGCTTGTTGGGTAAATAAACAAATGAAAGTGAGTGGCAATCTTCTTTTAAGGTAAAATTCTCTTTTATTGTTGATTTTTTAGAGTGCATATACAGTCTACCGACTCTATTATTACATCATTAGTATACTTGCATTAGTTTTTGATAATTATTTTATTTAGCATAATAACGAGTGTTCAACTTTCCTTTCTAAGTCTTGTTATTAGTATTGTACTTTCTAGAGGCTTACCGTGTTTATTTTCCGGCTTTTATAGAATATTAAAGTTTATTTATTACTTCCTGTAGCCAGCTCCCAGTGTTTAACAGTCAGAGTTTATTCAAAGTGATAATGGTAGTGTTAAGCAGACCTCTCAATATATTTAGCATGTTTTTTTTTGTTGTTGTTTTTCACGACATTTAACGTTATTAATATTTTCATGGACGATTTATGCATCTTTTTAATCTATTATTTTGCATCTTCATAATTATTAGGTTTAGGTTGTACTATAGGTAAATTACTGCTACTAACTCAACACAATTTAAAATTGTCGTAAATCTGTCACAGATGTCACTCTTTTCTAAAGTTACGCTGCGGAGTAGCTTAATGGGTTTTTATTGGTTAAAATACGTTTTTAGGAAGGTTGGAAAAAAATAGGCATGTTATACTGATGTTACGTTTTTCAAAGAAAATTAATTATACGACAGCAGTTCAAGCCATTAGCTGGTGTTTCTGTGCTCCCTAAGTAAGGTATACTATATAATTTATATTTATTGTTAGTTTTATCAACAGTAGTGATTAGACTATTTATGTATCGAATAGTACTACTATTAATTTTATTTTGTGTCATTATATTTTTATTATAGAGATTGTTTTGCGTTGTTCACATTGTATATGTATTTGGAACTAACCTAACTATCTTGAGCTGGCAGAACCTCGAGAGATATTATTTGGATTATGACCGAAAACAGCAAGGGTACCCAACTGATGAAACAACGCATTCTCATCTTTATAAGAAGGAATGTGAAAGAAATATATTTAACTAGCTATACTGACTGTTAGGTTGGTTTTTACTTTGACTTTAAGTAAATAGACTGCTCTAATCGGAAGATAATATTAATTTTAAAAACATATTCCTCTAATATATTGCACTTAATTTACCAAGTTTAATAGGACAGTGCTTAAACTGTAAATATTTAAAACGATGAGCTTCAGTTGAAGCCTCCTTCATGCTCCTTTTTTACTTGCATTGTAAACATAAAATATATAACACATTTCCTAAACTTCTAAGCGGCCCCTCAGTGGAACAGCGGTATGGCTGCGGACTTACAACGCTAGAAACCGGGTTTCGATACCCGTGGTGGGCAGAGTACAGATAGCCCATTGTGTAGCTTTGTGCTTAATTCCAAACAAACGAACTTCTAAGTAATCAAAGATTTTGCTTATGTTGATATTTCACATACGTCAAGGTATATTATGTTAACCTTAGCAAACATATATGGCTAAAATATTTAATAAAAGAAATATATGACCCTCTAAACTTACCAAACTCATAAACTTTTAAAACTGGTCAGTCATCAGGAAAAATATTTGAATATCGTTTTGTTAGAATACTTAACGTACGTGCAATTAAGCGTTTTACTTTTTCTATTCTTGAATTTGTTTCAAAATTGTTAGCTCAACAAGTTTAACATTTAACTTATATTTGAACTTTTTCTTCTTATTATTTTCTTAAGTGAATATACTTTTTTTTTTCATGTATACACCTTGAGTTTGCAAAGTTATTACTGGTATTTACTTATTGACATTTTATTCAAACACTAAACGTTAATTCCAAAAGAGATAGACTGTTACAACAAGGTACCATGGTAAGTAATTTGTGATTAAAATTATGTATTTCGAAAAAAAATCCTAGGATGTTTTTCAAATTTGATAAGAACAGACGTTTCTTCACTCAATATGTGCACACTGGTGGTTCGCAACGTTAACTATCAGGTTTCGATATTTGCGGTGGACAGAACACAGATAGCCCACTGTGTAGATATATGCTTAACAACAAACAATGAAACAAACCCAAATATACATTTAGAAATGTACTTTGACACTATATGTTTAGATAAATAACTTTCAATAAACATCTAGTTTCTAAACAAATAGAGTAAGTAAGGGTAAAGTAATGACCTAAAGCTCCATGTACTTAAAAAGGCTTAGAAACGTAAGACAAACCATGTATATTTCTTCAGAAATAAAAAATCTAAGATTTCAAAATCAATTTATTAAACCATTTATGGCAGCTGTGAATGCTCGTTAGAGGCCCTAAAAACAAAACCTAAAGTCACATTTTTGCCCCTCAGTTTAATACATTGTAACACGTGTGGAGATTCAAGAAAAGGCTGAAACCCAGTTGATTCACCGCTATAAGGTGCACTATTAATAGAAGATTAATTTCTGCGGCTACTGCAAGTTATCTGTTTTATGTGTGATTTTCAATAGTCAATAGTGGGTTATTATGGGCATTTGAGTGCGTCATATACACACGTCTATGTATGTATATCTGTATTTTTACACGTGGTTTTTTTGTGTCTAAGAAATTAGAAGTAACCATGGGCCAGTCTACTGAATATAACTAGTATCTGCTATCCTTTTGCTCACTAGGAATTTAAGCTTTTCTTCTGTTATTAGAAACAAAAATATCAAATGACTGAACACTTAAACGATATGACCACGCTTTTTTTTTCTCCTCGTGACTTTGTAGAAATATCTAAGTAGGACCTTCCTAAGTAGTCATTTAACTTCACTAGCATAAAATACCCGTGCTACTGTAGATTTAAAGGCTCCCCTCATGATTCACAGAGGCCCCAGTGAATTTGTGGAAATATCTGAGTAGGAACTTCCCAAGTTTTCATTTAACTTCGCTGACATAACATACCAGCGCTACTGTAGGCTTAAAGGCCCCCTCGTGATTCACAGAGGACCCAGTGTATTGATCAATCTCCTTCATTGTCCCTAATTACAGTTTTAGCTACCCCAATAGGGGGGAAGGGGTCGTACGCTAGCTTGTGAGTGGAGCATGAACACAGTTTCAAACATGACACCCCAGGATCCTGAAGAGGACCAGGAACACGAAAATCAATATTTATTTACAATATAATAAATAAAGGGCTAAGAAAACATAAGCTTGGTAAGATGAAAAGAAAAGAGAGAAAACAACTGAAGTAAGCCTAAAAACGGCCAGAAAATGCACACTTGATAAATTATTGATTCATAGTACATATACAGAAGCAAAAGTTTACAGGGAAAATTGAAAGAAATCAGAAAACAACAAATGGAATTGAAGTAGTAGAAGTGGGTTTTCTGCATTTTGAAGAAACAACAAAGATAACAAGATACTGGCAATTAATGTTCCGGGTCATAATGTTCACGACCATAAAATACAACCAACTGAACTAGAATTAGGTTAATAAACCATAAACCTGTAAGTTAAAGGTGTTATTCTTATCAACTAACAAAAATAACCGGTTTGAAAGACGATTTTCAGAGAATAGTTATTTTGCAAAAATTACAAAACATGGAAAATGTGTCGCGTCTTGTTAATATGCTTTAAAAACAACTAGACACAGTGTTTTGTTGTTCCTGTAAATTTTACGGACACAAGAAAATGCAGCTTACTGCAGAAGATTTTTGTTGATATCATTATATTAAAAATCTCTAGAATCTCTGTGCATTATGAAGGGGAAAGAATTAGAATTCCTGTTGAAAACGAATTCTACAGTAGATAGCACAACACAAAATAATATTGCAACGTATCTGCTTGTTTGTTAGTTTGTAGAAACTTAAGCGATACAAGTCCTTTCTTAATTAAAACTAGTTTATTCTTTCTCGATACAACTTTGCAATACACAGAATTTC
>NW_013673891.1:24894-30716 GCF_000517525.1 Limulus polyphemus
CTGCTGCTAAGTTAAATCACTCCAGAAACAGTTTTTTTTTTTCGTTCAAGTGGAATAATGACAGAGTGTGAACCAATAATGAATGAACACATTTGTAAGTTCATAAACAATGAAACAAGTCGTACTACTTGAGCCCTAAAGTCCGGGATGATCTAATACAGAAGTTTTCAAAATAACTCGTTAATGGAATTGCTCTAATTATGAAATATATTCTACAATGACGGACTGTACTCATAAGTTGTCAAGAACAGTTTTCAGTAGGTTTAAGAATTGTGAGTATCCAAGAAATTTATATAAATATTGAAGAAAATTTCACTGCCTTCATTAAAATCGAGGAGACTACAGGTTCTGCTCTTTCGTGGCGGGTTTGGAACGGCCTGGTGGTTAGAGCGCTCGGACAGCGGGATCGAAACCCGGAGCGGAATATGCTCGCCCTTTCGATCGTGAGGGCATTATAAAATTATGGTCAATCCCACTAATTGTTGGTAAAGAATTAGCAGTGGTTGTTGTCGACCCGTTGCCTTTCCTGTGGTTGGTAGTTCAAAATTAGGTGCTTCGGCAAACAGCCTTAGTAGCTTTACAACAAACAAACAAGCGAGCAACTACCACAGGTCGTTCTTGAATAGATTATAAAACATGAAATCAGTTTTAAGCGTGTCAAGATTGGTATGATAATAGTTCAGATACGAAAGGCCAACACAAGTTCCTCAAATATAGGTTGGTCAAATAACAGAAAATAACATTTTCTTTCCTTCTTGTAGTTGTTACTCTTGAAATCTTGTTCTGTGTGGTACTGCAAGTTCTTGCAACTGGTCAAACTATTTTCTACCCGTTCGTTTAAAAATTTGTATACCATTTTTGCGTCATTAACTATTAGATGAATTAATTTGAAGTCCTTTGTCAATATCACTTTCAGACTTCTATCCGACACTAAATGAGAGTATTGTTTTTATCGGGCATTTACGTAATGCTATACAAGGGCTATTTGTACTAGCCAACATTAATTTTGAACTGGTAGCTTTGAAGTAAGCATCTAGTCAACAGCAACCACTAACAACTCTTGAACTATCTTGTGTGATTTGACCGTCTTCCTTATAATGTAACCACGGCCCCAACGCCACAGCACAATGATTTTTTCGCTAATTGTATACGAAAGCTGGACCCGCAGTTCCATAGTTCGACACATTAACTACTGGGGCACACTCGGCTCAAGTGAGAGTGTAAAATTGAAAGTTTCAAAGTGGTAAGATAGCAAACGAAAAATATATTGCAATATTAATGAAACTGAAGGAAACTACAATGGGTAGTGCAGACTGATCTAAAACTGGATCATTAGCAAACGAGCTATGGAATCATATGCATAAATTTCTAATTTATTTAATACTTCGGCATGGTGTACTTGTACAAATAAATCTAGTCAACAAACAAATGCAGAGCTGAACTATGTGAATTGATATCACTTGTAATTTACTCAGTGGCATACGGCAAACCTTTCTTCAATATGAAAAATTAATTTCGAAGGTGTCATGACAAGTGGTAAATGACTGCAAGAAGAATTATCAGTTGTTACTTGGGACTCGTGTAAGGCGAAAAAGAACTTGCTATTTATTAATATGAAGATGAGCCAATCACTGCTGCACAACAACGGTTCTATTTTTTTTTTTTTTAGTTGTAGTGGACTATGGCTCAATTAAATCTAAATATAGAGTTCGGTTCCTTCATGGTTATGTGTTAGTTTTTGGACTCCTGTGTGATATTACAGCAGTTAAAAACGTATAACTTAACAAACTAGTAAAATCGTGCATGGATTAAGCTGTAAAACTATGTATCACCGATAGCTCTTGGAACACGGCGTATTATTTGGAGACATTATTGATAGTAGTATAGGCCAATGTGTACATTGCTCTCAGAGTGCTACTTAAAGCTCCAGTGACTATTGCATCTGCTGAGAGGAGTTATACAAGGTTGAAAATAATTTACATGTAACTGAGATCGTCCATGTTTCAAGAGCGTCTGACACAGTTGGTCATGCTCTTCATCGAATTAAAGGTATATCGCAAGAAGATATGATTTCCGGAAAGTTTTCGAACAACTTGTAATAAGAACAACTAAAAATTAAGTTATCACATTTTAGAAAGTAAAGACATATGTATGTGAATGCGAAAATTTAAGTTTCAAAGTACCAAATTTCATGACAAATTAATGTATCGAAATAGGTCCAGGATTCTGTCGCTACAATTAAACAATTGAGATTGGGAATTTTTGTGGGCTGAAAAAGAAGAAACGCGTCTTCCATTCCATTTTAACAAGAAGCAAAAGGCTTAAGTCATACAGTAAACGTATTAGGTGATCTTCTTTTGACATTAAATATATCAGGTAATCATTTTTTCTGTTTGTATTTTACCAAGAAATATATTGGATATTACGTTTTCTTACCAAATATATTAACATGGCCGTAGCCAGAGTGAAAATTTACCCGAGGTCCAAACACTAACAAGCACATAGGGTCAGCATGGCATATTGTATACCTCTTCCATAGCCCCCAGTAGCACAGCGGTATGTCTGTGGACTTACAACGCTAAAATCCGGGTTTCGATACACGTGGTGGGCAGAGCACAGATAGCCCATTGTGTAGCTTTGTGCTTAACTTCAAACAAACAAAACTTCTTCCATATGGGCGTAAACTTAAAAAAGTGCATTACATATTATTTTAAATTTTAACCGAGGTACGGACCTCATAGCTTGTTTGTTTTTAATTATGCACAAAGCTAAACAACGGCTATCTGTGCTCTGCCCACCACGGGTATCGAAACCCGGTTTCTAGCATTGCAAGTCCGCAGACACACCGCTGTGCCACTGGGGGCACCTCATAGATAGCTACAGCCATGTATATTAGTCAGACATTTTGAACGTTAAGCAAAATCCAATGTTCGGAGTTAAGCTAATTATCGTATCAGGTATTATAAACTTGATCGTTGGTATTTGATCTTTATATGTCAATGCTAACAACTTATTGCAATACCACTGCATTGCACCAAGATTTACCACATAGATTGCAATAAAGAGTGCATACAAATTAAATTTATATATATATAAGAAAAAAATCTGATCTCTTTCTGAGGAAATGGATCTCATTAGTTCAGTCATGATTATTCTTCTTTCTAAATGAGAGAAAGAAAACGTCTATATCAAAACTTAGTTTTAAAGACAGTAGCTTTATTTGAATAGAGAACTAATAACCTTCCCAAACAGGAGTTCAAAACATTTTCCAGATTACAAATCATGGGTTTGTGTTTTGTTTTTAGCGCAAAGCCATACGGCCAGCCCCGCTGACCCACCAGGGAAGCAAGTCATGGAACTTGTTTTTTTTCATTTTTTATTTGGCCTTTAAGTGCAATTGTTGAACATTAGAATGAAACTGTGTCCTAAAGATATGTATATTTTTGTATCGTTGTTTTTTCATTGGCGGGTTCTCTCAAATTATCTAGTGAAAATAATTCAATGTCTGGTACACGATTCTATCACAAATTAGTGTATTTTTTCTTTTAACGTCTCTAAGCTTTTACACTTGTACACTGTCGTAAATTGTTGTAGGTCTACGCTAATGACGTTCAAACAATTGTAGGATTAACGTAAAATCAACTTACACAAATTAATTTGCAAGCGCGATAACTAATACAGATCTAAATATTTAAAGAAAACACATTGACCGATTGAACTCTTTATCTTGAAACAAATATACCATATTTATATTTTTGTTTCGAATGAACGAGAAATAACTTGATGTCAATTTAGAACATTCCAGGCGTTCTAAGCCTTTCTTAACATCATGCGCCCTTTAGCTAACATACTAACTACAGCATTAATAATATAGCTTACAACAATATGAATACAGTTCATGATACTTAAACATCTGAACTGACGAAGCATTGCAAGATTCCACCTAAAAAACAAAAAGTATTATCGTCAATTGGTGTTTCTGAAAAAGTAAATGTGGATATCCTGGTAATAAACATATTCAATGATTCACACTGTTGCAGTTACATCTGCTTCCGTGCTTAAAACTAATGTTCATGTTTAATCTGATGTTCACATAAAATTATTGCGGTGGCGATGTTTTCTACTATTTTTACCAGGATTTTAACTATAAATTAATAGATAACTAAAATAGTTCTCTTCTTAAAAATGTAAAAACACAAATTTATAACACATTGGTGGATTTGTTTGTAGTTAAGCACAATGCTACACAGTGGGTTATCTGTACTGTGCCCATCACTGGTATCAAAACCCACTTTTAGCGTCATAAGTCAGCAGACATATCGCTGTACAACTTGTGGGCCACATTGGTGGAATACTAATACAATCAACGTATTTATTTATTTTTCTACATCCAATTTAACAGCTTGTTACCCTTTTACATATGTCCGGGTATTAACATAAGTTGGATAAACTATTTCGAAACCATGATTTCAACTATTCGTGATATGTGTTGTTCCTTTGGTACTGCCAGTGATCTTGAAGAGGTACTGTTACCCATTGAAGAACTTGTGATTTCACATTCTCCATTATCTTTCTGTGATCTTCGATACAATTATAACTCACTCAATGTGATATCATTCTTATGGAATACAACAGTATACATAGGCAACACAGGAGTATTTTTTTAGAGAAAATTAACGTTTCCATAAAGCCCCCCTCCTCTCTCAGTGACTCAGCAGTAAGTCTGAAGAGTTATATTATTTCTTACCTTAAATCCACCCAAGAAACGAGTTAAAAGTGTCCACATTATTATTCACGTTATTCTTAGTGCATGAAGGTGTTTCATCACTTTCAACTTTTTATTTATGTATATATAGTTCAAATACCTTCGGTGCACGTATTTACGATTTAAACAAACAATTATGTTGGCACTCATTTGTTGGATGTAAATACGCATCTACACAGTTTTACTTGTTTACACGTCAGCAAAATTACTATTTTTTTCTTCTTCATAAGAAATTTGCAAGTATTTTTTTTTTTTTATCGACACCACAAACTACACTGTACTATATACGACGTTGATGATATATTGAAAATACTGTAAGTCTCGTGAATTTGCACGTGATCTACCTGATTTTCATTTGTTACAACCGGGGTATACAGTACAAGGGTCTCTGAGAGACAAACGTGTGGGTGAATATTTTTAAACCCATCTAAAAACTCCAGAATTTTCAGAATCGAACACACCAGGCAGTTAAGAACTTTTCACAGGAGGAAAACAACTAAAACATATTCATGTATTAATAGGCATATTTTCAATTTTTTTTACATATTAGCACATCTTAAAAAGAAACTTCACAAATCTCTTAAATTATTAATGAAAACGTTTTCAATAATTTCCATCTACGTATGATACCATCTATCCAAATATTAGGTGACGCACTAGTCCAACACAAATGACGCTCGAATCTGTCTTAGACAGTCCACAGTTCCCACGTAATTTGAGTCGAACCTCTCAAGGACGAACAGGGTGTGGCTCGGTATTTAGCATGTTCGCACTGTGAATTCAATGGTTCCATGTTCGACCCAATTACCACACTTTAAGGTCGTAAAGAAGAAATGACGAAACATCACATTCTTCTCTCAAGACGCTCTGTCCCATTTTTTTTATTTTTTTTCAAAACAGTATGCAAACTCATACACGTGTTCAGAAGAGTTCCTTCCTCCTCTAACATGAATACAGCAAAGGTGATCTGTATACTGTCAATTGTTTGACTTCACTTCCATAATAATGTTACGTCTCCGTTTGTTAATTGATTTTTCCGTAACTTCGTTCCGACGAA
>NW_013673892.1:0-6915 GCF_000517525.1 Limulus polyphemus
ACTGGGTGCCTACTGTTCGGTTGACTCAATTACCTCTCTTCAATCTATCTTCGGCTTATATATTAAAAAAGAGGGCGTCTATCAAACGTTAGGACATTCGTGAGGTTCCCCGATAAGTAACGATCCTTCTAGAAACTCGAGGTCGCATGCTCCTAGTGTCGCGTGACTTCCGCTGTCGTAACAATACTTTGTTTTATTAAATAAATACAATCTAAAAATTAGTTTATTCAAATAATTGTCTCTTCGTGTTTTATTATTAGGGCTAAAATTAGTGAATACAATTATTATGAGCCTATTCTACTCAGCAACAAATTTCAGCCCTTAGTTTCTGCAGACCATGCGCTGATGCAGAAACTATTGGGTTTGGAGGGAAGGGTCGGAAAAGGATGTGGGTGATAAACCTAAAGAGGTTATAGTTATAAATGATTTCTTGACAAGGAATGTGGATAGGACAGTCTGTGTGGTAAATATGGAGAAAATCGTTTGTTTGTTTAAAGTTTAGCACAAAGCTACACAATGGGCTATCTGTGCTTTGCCCTGATTTCTAGCGTTGTAAGTCCGCAGACATACCACTGTATCACTGGAGGGTATTTGGAGAAAAGAATCGGAGGTACAGATGGAGGATATAACTGACAAAGCAGGAGATATAATAAAAGGGGCTAGCAGAGGTGCAGTTTTGTGGTGCATGTAGGGGCTAATAATGTATGGAAAGGTAGGTCAGAGGAGCTAATTAATATGTAGAAGGGGTTGATAAGGTCATAACTTAATTTTCTCAGGGATACTGCCCAGAATTATCTGTGGGGATGAAGTTATAAGTAGGTCACTAGGGCTAAATGCTAGGCTTATTGTAGTATGTAAAGCTGAGCAGTTTGGTTGGTTTGACTTCTGGGATCAGTTCAGTGGAAGAAGGGAACTTTTTAGAATGGATGGTTTACGTTTAAATAAGATAGGGACTAGCTTGTTTGCTACGAATTTTTACTCAGTTGTAAGGGAAGGTTTAAACTAGGATTAGACAGTGATGAATGCCAGGATAAACTGAATGCAAAAAGAATAAGAGGCAGAGAAAAGTTTAACATAGGGAATGAATATAGAAGTAGTTATAAGGGTAGGCTTAATTGTTACTATTGTAATGCTAGAAGTATGAGAAATAAAAATAATGACTTTTGAGCACTGGCAGGAATGGAGTATTTTGATATAATGGAAATATATGAAACATGGTTAAACATATATGATTTTGATGACACAAATTTGTTTGAAATACAGAGTTACAGGCTATTTAATTGGGATAGAGTACAAAAAAGGGTAGAGGAGTGGCTTAATATGTAAAATGTGAGTTACATCCTGTTGAAGTTGAGGATATCACAGACAGCAGCAAGGATTGAATCTATTTGGGCATCTATTAGTGAATATAAAGGGAAAAGTTTTTAGTGAAAAGTTGTTACTCACCACGAGATGATACTGATGAAATTATTGAGAAGCTTTAAAATGAGACAAAGATTACAGCTACCGATAATGGTCAAAGGCCTTGTCATCGCATTTGTTGACTCGCATTCAAAATTTTATAAATGTATGTCCATATGTTTGGTATCAAATTGTAGATTATAATTCAAATTTTAGTATTATAAATTATTTAGTTTCTTAATTTAAAAATAAGTATTAACAGTGCTTCCACGGGCAAGGCACCCAGGATTTTGGCTCCATGGCAGACCTCAATGACTAAACCATATTTTTAGTGTTTCCAGGTAGAAGTAAACTTCCACACAAAGTTTTGCGAAAAAGTTCGCAGATTTAGTGACGTTATCGCAAGTTTTTGACTCCCATAGTACGCAGTAGTAAATTTAGTCTTTTGGGTGGACGTCCACCTTAGAAGATGTACCTGTGGTGTTGTGTTGTTGACTTACTTGGCTTAAGGTCAAGCGTAGTTTGTTGTGTTCTTGTTCTTTGTTTTCAGTGAAGATATGAAGGCCTTGACCTTGACGGGATACTTCTCATCACCTTGATCAATGCTACTATTCTTCTAGAACTCCACAAGAGCCTCAGAAGTATCGCTAGACATATTATCTTCATCACTCTCCAATGGTTTGTATTGTTTTGAAGTTAAGCACAAGGCTACACATTGGTCTGTCTATGCTCTGCCCACCACTGGTATCGAAACCCAGTTTCTTGCATTGTAGGTCCGCAGACATACTACTGTGCCAATGGAATAGCATAACAAAGCCTTCTTTGTTTCTTACTTCGTGCCTTGAATTTGCATTGCTGCTGTTTTTCTACCTGCTTTTCATGACATTTTAACTCTGGGTCTAAACTGTCAATTCCACATTGACACAGAGGGCATTTCTCACAAGTACCGCACATACCTGTATTAACGTTGCTTTATCAATACAAGGTTAGTACATTTTCTTACTGAATGTCGATAGTATGGTCATATCTCTTTAATAACCAACCGTGGATCTGGTTTTCACCAAGGGTGCAGAATCGTCTATTTTTTGTCCAATCAGATTTTGGTAAAAATTTTAGCCAATAAAAAACGATTGAACCAATGCTGCATTCAACATACCACGTGACACACAAAAAAATAAATATTTTATTTTTTAACAGTGATTCCACAGGATTTTGCAGAGCCTAATTTTTCAAGTCATTCTGGATATTTTGAGCTTCGTTATACACACGTCATTGGGCGAAGTAGGTGTACATAAGCAGGTATTTTCTAAAACTGAAAGGGTGGACGGAGCCACTTTGGTTGATTCACTAAAAATATTAATATTTCAGAAAAAGAAAAGATAGGAGGTTCTTATTTAACATTCTAGTTTGTCAGTATCAGTAATCTGAGTATCTAATTCATAAGAAACTAAAGACTTTGTATTTGGAATTCACAAACATCTAATACCC
This sequence comes from Limulus polyphemus, assembly GCF_000517525.1. Lineage (NCBI taxonomy): Eukaryota > Metazoa > Arthropoda > Merostomata > Xiphosura > Limulidae > Limulus > Limulus polyphemus. The sequence goes on from NW_013673892.1 coordinate 2,890, forward strand.
CTAGTGGTTTTCTCAGCCTTTGCAAAGTAGTTGCACAGAAAGCTTATTATTTTCTTGCTAGAGTACGAGGTTTAAGGTAAGACATTAGTGGGCTCAAATTTTTATATATTTTTTTAGACCCAAATACAGCTTGGTTACTAAACTTGATAAATTATAATGGAATTATGTGGTATTGATATAGTAACTTATAATTTTCAGTTATTTCAGGATGATATATAAATCCTTAAATTATTTTTGTTTCATATCTTCAACGTGCGAAAATTGATAAGGCTTAATAACCTACGGCAAGCCCCAAACGTGTACAAAGGTCGTCGTAACTACAATATATATAATTGTTTGCTATACTTATTTATTTACAGTTTTATGTTTTAATGAAATAGTTTGTAAATAGTTATAGTGTATATTCATATATAATATATTATAAATGAAATGTGACTTTAATGTACAAAATATAGGTTGACTGAAATACAGCCAAGACAGGTCACTTTGTAAAGGCTAGTTTTTTACTCTTGGATACGGTAATATGAGTTTACGTGCGCCGCGTCATTGCAACTTCTGTAATGTTAGCCCGGCACTGCTGAAAGGTCAGAATAATATGAGTAATATTTATATATATGTAGATATATATTGTTATGAGATTAAAGCTATTTAGTCTAAACATTTGTGTTTTTGTGATATAATTTGTAGTCATTCTATAATCTATATATATATATAATATATATATCATAATATTTTTATGGTGGTTACGAGGTCTGTCAAATCGAACCATTCTATACAGAGATACAATAGTGAAAATAACAGATAAAATGCAAAGGCTTTTACTAACAAAAACGTTTGATAATTATTCGAAGGTTATAATGATTTTGCATATGAACTTTTCTGGTGCATAAAAGTATTTTTAATTTTAAAATAGATTATCTTGCATGTTGGATAGTCAACTTTCGAAAAGAAAAAACATGAGAAAAGCATTACTTAAGAAATCTTAACACTTAATAAAAAATCTGATATTTTGAGTTCAAAAGCCTTGTAATGTTTACTGATAATATTCAAAATTTCGTGAAAATATGTTTATGAATTTAAAAGTTATAGCATGAAAACTATAAGAAGCACCAAATGGTTACGAGGTCGGCCCTTAGGACCGAACCCGTGCTGAAGTCATAATTAGGTTGATTCTAATTTCAGTCATAAAGATTGGGAAAGGCTAGAATCAAACCGTGAGGGAGAAAGATTTTTGGAAACTGTTCAAGACTGCTTTCTTCACCAATTAATCAAGAAACCTACTAGAAATAATGCTATTTTAGATTTATTGTTAATTTCAAATATAGAAAAGATCGAGAGGTTAGAAATTGGGGAACATGTGGGTGTAAGTGATCATTGCTCTATTAGGTTCAATGTTTTGTTGCATATGGAGAAAATAATTATCTGTTGTGAATTGGGCAGCTGAGTTATTTGGAGACACTGGTCAGATGTGGAACATTTTTGAATGATAAATTTTTAAATCTTCAAAGTAAACATATGCCTTATAGAAAGAAAAATGTAGCTGCAAATAAAATCCAGGTTTGCTCACAAACAGTATGAGATAAAATTAAAGAAAAGCATAATAAATTTAAGAAATTTAAATTGACTGCTATGACAGAAGATTATAGAAGATCAAGAAAGTTGGTGAAACAGGAAATTAGGACATCATAAAGGGTGTATGAGAAAAGATTGGCTGAAAATGTAAAACTTAACAGTAAGGATTTCTTTAACTACATTAAGGGTAAACAAAATATTAGGATAAGGGAAGGACCCATGAGGGGTGATAAATAAAGGCTTATATCTGACAATTATGAGATGGCTGGGTTATTTGTTTTTTCTTCAGTTTTTGCTAATGATTTAAGGAGTATTCTACATCTTGAACAATTGATAGATGGAAAAAAAATATCAAACAAAATGACTGCATTAATTATGAGCTCGTTAAGAAAAAATTAGGAAGTATAAAGAATAAGGCTCCTGGGTCAGATGATATTTACCCAAAGGTTTTTGAAGGAGGTAAAAGATTGGATATGTGAACCACTTACTATTATTTTTGTCAATCATTGAATAGTGAGCTAGTACCAGAGTATTGGAAACTAACTAGTGTAATCTCATGGGGAGATGATAAAAATTGTCCCAGTAGTTATAGACCCATTAGTCTTGCATCAGTTGGGAGAAATGTTTTGGAAGGTCTGATGAAAGATGCTTTACAAAGACATTTAACAAAGTTTAGAATTTTATTGGATATTAAACATGGTTTCACTAAGGGGGAAATATTGTCTTACAAATATTTTGATATTCTCTGAAATCGTTACTGCTTGTGTAGATGAGGGTAAGGGTGTATATTTAGTATATCTGATTTTCAGAAAGCATTTGACAAGATGCCACGTAAAAAGCTTGTAAAAATGATCTCTATAAGTGTGGGGAGATATGTTCGCAAATTGGATGGAAGAAAGCAGAGGTTTGTTTCAAGTTTTGTGTGTGTCTCTATACATTCGTTTGACTTGTTTCGAATATATTAGTTTAAAACAAGTAGATTTTGTGCTATCCATTTATTATACAAATTTATCACCAACAAGTCACAGACACCAACCATAAAGTATTCAGCCCAATAAACCTAACAATCACTAAAAATATAGAAAGGCGAGGAAGGATGATTAAAAATATTCAAGAAAACATGTTTTGTGTACAAAAAAACCTATGAAAGGTGACAAAAAGTTTGTATTCAAGCTCGATAATAATCGCAGCAATATAAGAAAAAGATGTCTAAATCAGCTACTACTAATACTTGAAGAAAGATGAAAAACTGAATTAATTGATACCCTGACCACTTATAATACTCAAACGGTGGTGCTGTGCTTCTTCAGGAAGTTTCTGAGGGTGTTTTTAGTGAGTTATTAGCTGTAAGTCAAATAATTCTGAAATGTTTGTGCGGTATATTGCAGATATTTAGTCTCTCTTCTAACAGACTTTTTAGCAACGTTAAATACACACAGAAATGCAGCAAACAGAATGTAAACTAATAGTTCAAGAAACAGAGAGATTTCGGTTTTGTATTAGAAACATAATCTTAAAAAAGACTTGGGTGAGTTGATATTAACCTATGTAATTTGTCAGAGAGTGCCTGAGTGTATTGTCAAACGTTATATCTACCCCCCAACTAACCAACTAATTCTGTGTAAACTGGGGGGGGGGGGTTCTTTATATAAAACAATGTGGTAATTAAATAATATAGAGAGAATTTTTAGACAGAAACGATGTTAAAATCTGAGAAAGTAAATCTTTATTCTAATGTGATTTTTATATGTAGAAACACGCATCGAAATTCTAATGTGATTTCTATATGTAGAAGCACGCATCGAACAACCAGAGTGGAGGTGGAACAGACGTGGCCGATAAAGGGGTTTTACCACTATGTAAAGCCAGGACGTGTACACAGTGTAAGTAGTAGATGCTAATTTACATATCGGTTCCCCTAATAACTAAAATAAACCAATCATCTTAATATAGAGAGGTTGAATATGTTACATTAAAACGATTTTGGAGCCTCACAACATCATTTCAGTCCAATACTGTCTATCTGAGAGTTGTGCACCTTAACAGCATAGTTTCTATTGGAAAAGGTTCTGTCGTAAGGCAGCCATGTAAAGAATATATCACTACTTGTTGGTTGTTTTCCTTATTCAATCTAAGTGTACAAGGATGATGATTCTTTAACGTTGTTTCAGCAGTCTGATCCCATAGAAATCTATGGATGACTTGACTGGTATGTCTTCGTATGATACCCATTTATTTCTCCAGATGCTTCAGGTATGCGATGGTTGAATGGATGTATTGTGTAAATGTACTCAGGATCTTTGTTGCCTTCCAGATGGACATACTTGTTGAGGATCTTTGTTGCCTTCCAGATGGACATACTTGTTGAGGATCTTTGTTGCCTTCCAGATGGACATACTTGTTGAGGATCTTTGTTGCCTTCCAGATGGACATACTTGTTGAGGATCTTTGTTG
>NW_013673892.1:7393-14308 GCF_000517525.1 Limulus polyphemus
ATGTACATATGTTTGGGATTTTACATATTGCAACTTTTCTTTATGGGTTTCTGAGAAGTTGTATATTCAAGCAGGTAATGCATAAAATGATTTAAGGTATTTCCAATTATGGACATAAAACAGGTACGTAATTTAAGGATTGTGAGATACTTCACTAGGACCTTGGTCTGACTATACATTTGAGTCATACACACAATTACTTCTTTTGTTTGTGGGCCATTTTTCTGCCTTTCACACCAGCTCACATATAATGAAAAGTCTGGACAGTTAGGTACATATCACTGTCTTGAGAATAATGAATTTTGTTTCTCAGTTTGTGTTATTTTCCCTTGTTGTCTCTGTTCAAAATGATCCACTCTGTAACATTTCCTGAATCTGCTATACTGTAGGTACTTTTAGCTACCTTTCGAAGTTACCAACGGGAACCATAGACACAAATAAATATTTGTAGTTAATGTACGGAAATGAAATTATAGTCATTCCAATCCAAACATTCCTGCTTCATAGAATGTGATAAAGTATCATTTTAATGGACGTACGTTTAATTATAGTAGGAACAATGAACTTGGTAACTATATACTGTAATCAATAAAGTTATATAATTGTTCTTGGCTTCTCACAAATATTTTTAGGAGCGTGTAAACACTTGTGATCTGGTCTTTGAGATTTTGCATGCCACATATTGCGATATTATAAATATGAGATTTAGATGTGTGATAATAAATCTCGGTACACTTTCACTGAAGGTCCAACAACTTAGGACAAACAAATATAGCAGGACTGTAAGACTAGGGTTTATCAATCTCGTAACGAATATCAACATAAAATTTATCTGGTGATCGTAAGATAAAGAATTATGACATTTCATTGAAATCAAATAGGAGATTCAGTACCAATGAATTTGTTAATATTCTTGATGTCTGGTTACTACCAAATAAGAACATATCAGATAACGTGAAATAATAGACACAAACAATGCCGTCCATAATTTAGCAGTGTAAGACTAGAGGGAAAGCAGCTAGTCATCACCACATTATAACGTACCCACGGCTGAAAGGGCGAGCATGTTTGGTGTGACGCTCAGAATGCGAGTCGAGCGCCCCAACCAGGTTAAAAAGTAAACAAAAAGAAGAAAGATACATGGAATATCTTTGGGGACGAGTTTCAAATGTTTCTATTTGTTCCAGAAGAGATTGCCCCCAACGACGAAGGACACACGAAGCACGTGATCTGAGGTAAATACACAAAACTGTTAATGTGGTTTTGATATGTAAGAAAATTATATTAAAATTTTTTAAAGATTTACATTTTGACAATTCTTCATAAAAGTATATGAACGTATGATATATTGTTAGGTTATTATAATTGTAAGAATGCCATTAAGTTCTCGTGTATTATAATATGATTCAGTTTGATCATGATAACGGTATACCCAAGTGAAGATTTCCTTGGCAATATTTTATTCGTTAATGTGCATTATAGTCTTGACAACGTCTTGTTATCAAAACATGTTATAAAATAAACACTACGAGGTAGAATTCATTATGGAATGAAATATTTCAAAGTCGTTGTTTTTAACCCTAAAATAAAAACTGGTGTGTTCTCATATACTTACAAAATTTATATTTTTCACTTTTTGTGGACTGTTTTATGGAACATCCTGAATATATTTTAGTCTAGGTATTATGGGAAGTGGTGATAATAGTTTGTAAGCTGTAAAACATCTTTTAGGGATACTCTATAGTAAACCGAAGGTGTTATTAGATTCATAATATTTGCAGACGTCTTTTTATTATTGGCGAGATACATTGTGTGTGTGTGTGTGTGTGTGTATATATATAGAGTTTGGAAATTCACGGACCACCTTCCAGAAGGTTGATCACTGTGTGTTCAAACTGACTACTTTCATTGAAGGTGTTGTACTTGTTAATTACATTTTGTACCTCTTATTTGTCATGTTCATTGCAATTGTTATGAATTTGATTCAAACAGATTAAAGTATTCTGTACATAATTTTTGGTAATGGATGAAACCATGTTGAGAACAAAATTTAAATCTTTTGAAGGAAATCTGTTAAATCCAATTTATTTTAATTAACATATTGAAATAAAATAAGTCAAATTAAACATAGGATTCCACATACCAAATTATTTCCTCAAAAATATATAAATAACCCCCCCCCCCCCGCTTATAAACTACTAACAACCGTGCTCTGAAACTAGGTCATTAGGTTATAAACAAATTTAAATGTACCTTCTAAAAAACATTAAAGGTGGCGCTTCATTTTAAAGTCTCCACTGTATAATCGTAATATTGCTGGTAAATAAATCATGCTAAAGCATGTAATTCTTGTCTCTGAAATAAAGAATATGTGACGATTTTGGTGAAGAATAAACTACCTCGCAGGGAAATTCATAGAAGAATGTCTGAGTATTAATTTTGAGTGGGAGGACGGTGTGTCCACACTAATGGTATCACGTTGTTTTGATGACTATGGTGGTACATATAGCAATGTGAGAGTCTGTATAAAGGAACGGTTTTATGTCAGGATGATTCATAAGTTGGTTGAAATAGCAATAAGCATTATAGAAACAGTCAGCTCATGAACACTGCTTTCTTGATTTGAGAAAACCAGTAGCTTCAACACAGACTTCTCACTGGACAAGAGGAAGATCCAACTTAACGTGCATCCACCAATCAGCATTAGTCTTTCAACTCGCATGCACCAAAAACCTAGTTCTTTCGTGTTACCGACAAATTCTATGCCCAATGTTAACATTTCTAATTTTACAATACATTTAGTGGTTTTCGAGAACTCCAGAAAATTGATCACACGATCAGTGGCCCTGTTGCAACTATTACTCAAGCCACGCCCACTCAAGCAAATTCTGGCCTTTACAAGAGTAAGATGAGATGTGCCGACTATTCGAAAGTATGATGACAAGTGCCAATTCGCCCATGGAATGCACGAGCGCTACACTTTAACCCGACACCCAAAGTAGAAAACGGTGTTGTGTCGTATATTCCAATGGTCCCACGTACCATTTTATTTCTTACAGTGAAGAGGCATGCAAAACTTTGATCTGTAATTTCCAAATAGGCTTACAAACATCAAGAAACTTTCATTCCTACAAGACCAAAGGCCTTGTCCCTAGATAGCTTCAGCCTAGTTTCTCCAGGAAATTTCTCGCCTCCGTCTAGTGTGACCAGAAGTCCTACATCTCTGAATAGCTTTTTCAACGACACCATAGGTTTGCTCGTTTTCTTAGGATTTTACGAAATATCCACCTCACCACTTCAAAGGCTGGACTCCTACGTTCAAGATCATGTCTAACCTGCAGGCCCTACTGCTCTCCTGTCTCAAGTAGATTCTATATCCTTCGAAATGAGTATATTCGACGGTTCCTAAACTGCAAAATTCAGTTCCCTTGTTGACGTTTGCCTATTTTTAACCGATTGGCGAGATTCGATTGAACTTTGCTTTGAGACCATTACACAAAACTTGTGAATTTCAGGTCCAACTCAAATTTGGCTTTGATTTACTTTGGATGCCTCGAGGCCTACTTAAACACAGTAATGGTTTTTTTTTTAATTTCAAAGTTTTATGTTTTGATCTAAATAAAGGCAAAATGATGTTTCTTTATCTTTTTATTTAAGTAATTAATCTATTTAAAAATTGCCTAAATAAGAATATAGAAAAAGATTATTACACGTATTTAAGTTTGTGAATGAAATTCTGATTTTTATGCAAAACTTTAAACTTCTGTTAGTCTGAGTAAAGACCGAAACTGCCAAAGATTTCACTGATACTGACTGTAGTAACTTATGATATTACTACTATCACACCTTAAGAGTAGCCCAAGAGTTGTCGGTGGGTGGTGATGACTAGCTGTCTTCCCTCTTGTCTTCCACTGCTAGTTCTTCATGAATTTCTTTTTTTTTTGTATGTGATTATATTTCAAGCACAGAGAAAGGGAAGACAGCTAGTCATCACCACCCACCGACACCCCCCGTAAGATTATAGTAATTGCCACCTCATCGCAATCTAATGTTTAATATTATTAGATACATATTGATGTTTTGGTGTTACACTTAATGCCCTCTGAGATTCGCATAATCATATTTTAAAGTCACAAAAATGAAGTAAGTGATTTAAATATTGGTGTATTATGAGGTTTCTTAAATCATATCCTTCATAACTGGTTAGGTGGACCAATCAGGATGTACATAACATTTTAATTACGTTCATGTGAGTGTAAATGTATGTAACGTAACTGGTTAGGTGGACCAATCAGGATGTACATAATATTTTACTGATGTTCATGTGAGTGTAAATATATGTAACGTAACTGGTTAGGTGGACCAGTCAGGATGTACATAACATTTTAATTACGTTCATATGAGTGTAAATATATGTAACGTAACTGGTTAGGTGGACCAATCAGGATGTACATAACATTTTAATTATGTTCATGCGAGTGTAAATATATGTGACATAACTGGTTATGGTTTGCATTTTGTGCAAAGTTACACAAGGGCTATCTGCGCAAGTCATCCCTAACTTGGCAGTGAAAGACAAGAGGGAAGACAGCTAGTCATCACCACCCACTGACAACTCTTGGGTTACTCTTTTACCTACGAATAGTGGAATTGACCGTCCCATTATAACTTACCCCAACGGCTGAAACGTCGAGCATGTTTGGTGGGACGGGGATTCGGACACGCGACCCTCAGATTGAGAGTCGAGCGCTATAACCACCTGGCTATGCCAATTGGTTACGTGGACCAATAAGGATGTATTTAATATTTTAGTAATATTCATGTGAGTATAAAAATATGTAAAAATAATAAATGTTTTTAAAAAATAAAAGCTACGTACAGTTCTTTTAATTGAACGCTCATTTTGGCTGGTCGATAATTGTCAAATAGTCTAAACGTAATTACGTTGTATGTTCAGGTAAAGAACAGTAAAACTACCTTTCTAAACACAAAAATGTACAATCAAACAGTGTTGTCGTAACATATATTGTTACGTCTCCGTTTGTTAATTAATTTTCCGTAAATTCGTTCCGACAAACGCTATAATTCTCAACGTACGTCTCACGTGCTCGATTCCAACAATACTTAGTTCAATTACACATTCACTGTTCCTTCACGTTGTGACCGTCTTATATATATAAGACTAACACATATCTAGTAATCTCCCGACAATTCACGAAGGTTCGAGAAGGACGTGGCGTGATACTAGACACGTGACCTCGCTGACGCAACAATATATTAAACACCACATTAATTAATGGTTAAACTGTTGCTTTTATTTAAAAAAATGAAAAGTTTTAGTAGGTGGTGTAGCAAGTTTGTGAGGGTGTCGCTAAGAAACAGAGTTGCGTGCGACAATAGTTTCATGTGGGCTTTATAGAGCTATGGCAGGGCTATCCAGTGCCATTGAGTGTAGGATGGCACGGCACTGAGAATTTTCACTGTAAGTGTAGAACAAATATTCAACATGTTGGTATAACTTTGCTACAGAAAAAAATATTAAAGTCGTTCCTGTGCTTAAAAGTACCAATAATCAGTTCTGGCCAATATTAGGAAAGCTTGTTAATCCATTTGTCATTGGTTTGTATTTTGGGGAGAAAAGACCTGGAAATTTTGCCTGACTTTATTACAATGCTTACAATGGCTCAAATATTAACTTTGAAATATCGGTATTAATTTGTGATGCACCTGCAAGATCTTTCATTAATCACTTACAGGGGTTTCATTGTGTGAAAGGTGCACAAAGCATGGTGTTTGGGCTGGAATAATGACATTTCCAGAGGTGTATGCAACTCTGTACACTGTATGTCTTTTGAAGAAATGGTTGATGAAGAACATAACTTTGAACCCTCACCTCTGGCACACACGCAGGTTTGAAGATGGTCACCCAGTTTGTTCTTGATTACGTGCACCTAGTTTGCCTTGGAGTTATTAGATGCTTAATTGATGAAAGGCCCATTAAATTGTAGACAAGGTGGCAACATCATTACTAGAGTATCCAACACAAATGAACATGAAAACATTTATACCAACAGAATTGGCACGGAAACCAAAATCACTCTTTGATGTTAAAAGGTGGAAAGCCACAGAATTGAGGCAATTTTTATTGTATACTGGGCCAGTTCAATTGACAGAAAAATTATCACATACGTTGTATCATAATTTCTTGTTGCCTTTTGTAGGTATTGACAAACTTCTAAAAAGAGATTTGTGTTCAGTATAGTGATTATGCTAATGACCTTATAATATTGTTTGTTCAACATTTTTCTGAGCTGTATGGAGCTAACTTGGTTGAGCAAAATATCATTTCTGGCAAAATATGAATACAATTGATTTACCAGAAATTTAATACAGTTTCTGATTTTTTAAATTATCCTGTACAATCTAAGTTTTTGGGAATATGCAATGTATCTAATTTAGGCAATGAGATGAATGTTTTTCTGTAAGTGATGTCACATGTAAAAATATAATATTGCACTATAAAGAAACTTTTGTGATTATTCATTCATGAATCACATCTTGTAAATTACTTTGTTTCAGATATTTATATTTTCATACTTGTAGTTTAACTCGTACTATTTCATATATCTGTTCAAATACTTCTAATTTTCTTATAAGCTATTTTCTACCACAGCCATGTGCCCCTGGAACCTTAAAAATTAACACTGGCTTCCATTTATGCTTAAGTATACCACACATTTCTATTCCTTTTTTTTTCACAGTTAAGATATCTTCTTCATTCGTTGTTTAAATAACTTATTGTTACGACAGCGTTAGTAACACGTCATGAGCTTCTAGAAAATTCATGTCCCTTCTTGAAGCCTCGAGTGCTTACTAGATGTGCGGTATTCTTCTATATAAGACCGTCAAGAACTG
>NW_013673892.1:15308-16271 GCF_000517525.1 Limulus polyphemus
ATGGCCAAAGGTGCGACTTCCTCATAGATTCTGCATCTCAGCAAACCCTTGTGAGTATCAAGTTGCTGGATCACAAAGGAGTACCAGAAGCTGTACAGAAGCTCTGTGGCGTGACAGGACATTACGCAAGGTTGTGGGGACCAGTGTGGGTAACTATTGAGCTCATGGGCATAAAGGACAGACAAAAAGTATACTTGACTGACATTGAAGACCAATGCATATTAGGATTGGACTATTTACTACCGAAGAAGTGTGTAGTTAACTTCGATAAAATGACATTTGGAAACAACAAAGGCCAGATTCTAGTAAGTGTTGCTGCATCCGTTGATCTGCATGTCACAGCACTTAAGTCAACTACAATACCCCCTATGTCATAGAATATAATTTGTGGTAGGATAAAAGAACATCCCCAAGGAAGCCCAATGCTTGTGGAAGCAGTGGAAGACCCATCCAGGACAGCAGATTTGAAGATTTGAAGGTCACTTGTGGCTGTTCATCAAGTAGTACCTATAACAGTGGCCAATTTCTCTAAATGTGAACAGACACTTAAGGAAGAGGCATTCTTGGGTGTGTGCCAGGAGGTAGAGCCAGTCAATGTTAAAGCAAGAAATACAAGTATAAAGAAAGGAGATACACTTCCAGAACATTTAACCGACCTCTATAAGAAAAGCATAGTCCATTTGGCATCATCACAGGCTCTTCAGGTAAAAGAACTTTTGGCGAATTATGCACACGTCTTTTCGAAAGGAGATCATGCACAAACCATGTAGAGCACAGAATAAACACAGGCAAACACCGTCCAATAAAGATCCCTCCAAGGAGAACAGCTCCAGCAAAGCAACAAGAAATAGAGAAGGTCATGGACGGTCTAATTAAGGAAGGGATAGTCGAGAAATCAGATAGTCCCTGGTCAGCTCCCGTCGTGTTAATCCAGAAGAAGGATGGGACCCAACGTTGCTGTGT
>NW_013673892.1:17241-18468 GCF_000517525.1 Limulus polyphemus
CAATACCAAATCAGGAAGCTACAACTGTAGCTTCGGCTATTAATGATTTCTTCTTCGGATTTGGTATGCCATACGAACTGCATTCAGATCAAGGCCGTAACTTCGAATCAGCTGTGTTCCATGAATGCTGCAAGTTGTTTGGCATCCGAAAGACCAGGACAATGCCACTTCATCCACAGTCCGATGGGATGGTAGAAAAGTACAACTGGACACTGGGACAGGAATTGGCAAAGTTTTGTAATAGCCGCCAAGATGACTGGGATGTCTTACTTCCTCCACTGTTGATGGCCTATAGGACAGCAGAGCATGAAACCACTGGATACACTCCAGCAAAGTTGATGTTTGGTCGTGAACTTCGGTTGCCAGTGGATCAGGATGCCCACCTTATGAAGAGTTGCCTGAGAATGTGTCAGAGTTTGTGAAAGTGTTATCGGAAAGGATGGATGATATTCACCATCAAATGCGTTCAAACTTGAAAACGTCTGCTGATTTGATGAAGTTATCTTATGCCATATGAACTGCATTCAGATCAAGGCCGTAACTTCGAATCAGCTGTGTTCCAAGGATGCTGCAAGTTGTTTGTGTTACACCTCCAGTCGCTAGTTAATTTTCTGTAAATTCGCTCCGACGAAACTTTAGCGACACAAGTCCTTTCTTAAATAAAACTGGTTTATTCTTCCCGAATACAACTTTATCGATACACTTAATTTCAACAGTCGCTCTATAACAAACGCTAGAACGTCTCACGTGCTCGTGCTCGACAATACTCCATTACACACTTTCTGACTGCAGTTCAATTACTCATTACCTACACACATTCTCCCGTCACATTGTGACCATCTTATATATGCCAGACTAACCCCAATCTAGTAATCTCCCGACAATTCACGAAGGTTCGAGAAAGAAATGGCGTGATACTAGTCACGTGACCTCGCTGACGCAACACTGCCCCTTCCTTAGTATTGTTCGTCCTGAACAATAGCCACTTACATTAAACCAATAACAATTGACAATAACTTAATTAAAATGTACTGAATTACAAACACAAAATTACAATTCAACAAAGTCTCTTAATTTTACGGGACGTATCTTCTTCCATACTGGTCTCCATCTAGTTGGCTTCTGCTTCATATGGAGTTCATCTGCTTCATCAGGAAATGTCCTATCGTCGATAACAGTCACATCAGTGGTAGTAACTTCATCAAGAGCTTCACCATTTCCCTTCTC
>NW_013673892.1:19448-23735 GCF_000517525.1 Limulus polyphemus
CTTCAGTAGATCTCTTATCATAAGTTAACTTCATCGAATCATTCATCCTTTCCGATAACACTTTCATAAACTCTGACACATTCTCAGGCAACTCAGAAAGCACTTGTATCGTTAAAGTATCTCCAGAAAGAATTTTTACGAAAAATTAACTAACGAACGGAGGCGTAACAATATATTTAATCTATTTGAACAACATGTTAGGTATTAAATTAATAATGCTATAGGCTTAACCTTCTACACCACACTTTTGTTTTATTATTGGTTGTCTACTATACTAAGCCATTTATCAGAATTTTTTTCACAGAAAATTACTGATAATTAATTTATATTCCATCCACACCATGTACTCTGTTGTGGAATTCATTAATGACAAAGAAGTAGCTATTCGACTTACATCATGGGTTGTTAACAGCACGACAACATACTGCTTATGACCTTCATTCAAGTGTACTGCAAATCTGAACAAAGCAGTGTACACTGCTTGACCAGTCAACTTGGAAACCATATAAACGTCATGAAGTGTACAAAACAGGTTTGTGGTTTTACATTCTTTAATATTGTAACTATATACTTAAGGTTTAATAATGCAACAATATTGGGAAATTTTCAAGTTTCTGTGACATTTAGATGGCCTATATAAGGTGTGGCATTCAATTATTATCTGATAAGTTCTTCCAAAAAAAACTATACGGAAATTTGGATTTGTATAATACACTTGATATGCTTAAGAATATTCTGAATTAGCTCTAGAACCCTCTGTATTCATAAGTTTCTGTGAAGTGGTATTTTTGAACAGCCTTTTTTTATATTAAGATGAGTACAGCAAAGAATGAAGTAAACTTAGCTAGCAGAAGACACATCTCAGCTAGAATCTGAGACAGATCAACTAGATGAACTGCAGCAAAATATGTGAAGATCACATACGAATACTTCAGTAGTTGAAATATGTCATAGTTCATACTTGATGACTTAATTAGTAATAAAAATAGGTTATATAATCAAAGCTTTTAAATTTAATATGACAAGTTGATAAATAATACATTATTCTGCATTTATGAAAAACTTTTTTGATATTTCATAAACTTTTAAAGGGACAAAAAGGAGCTTATTAGCCCATCAAGGATGTCCCTTCCAGCTCCCAACTATGACCACCTCATATATTCATCCAATATTTTCTGGAACTCAGTTAAATTTTCTGCCTTCACCACTCTTGAAAGTAGCTCAAAAGCCAACCACCCTATTGCAAAAGTAATAGTGTCTAAACTGCAGACTCCTATGTTGCCAAAATTTGAATTTATGACCCCTTGTACCATTTTTACGCTGCTAAACACAAAAAACTTTGATGGATCTATATTATCAATGCCCTTAATAATATTAAACACCTCAATCAAATTCCCTCTGACCCTTCTCCTCTCCAGATAAAACAAGTTTAGAGATCTTAGTTTCTCCTCATAGGACAATCCCATCATCCCAGGTATCATCCTAGTGGCTCTTCTCTGATCCTTCTCCAACAATTCAATGTCATTTTTGAGGAAGGGAGCCCAAAACTGTACACAGTACTTTAAATGAGGCCTTACAAGTGATCTGTACAGTGAAACAATGATATCCATTGTTTTGTATTCAATATTTCTATAGATGCTACCCAAAATCCTATTAACCCTATTGCTAGCTACAATACACTGATTAGATGATTTAAGTGACTTTTTGTTATCACAACACCAAGATCTTTTTCTTCAGCCACAGTATTTAATGTATTCCCATTTAAATTGTAACAATATGAATTGTCAAAACGTACATGTATCACCTTACATTCTGGATAGTTAAACATCATGTGCCACGTATTGGCCCAATGCATCCAATGATCTAAATCTCCCTGTAAGTCTGCAGCATCTTTGATACAGTTAGTCACCCCAGAAACCTTAATGTCATCTGCCAACTTCAAAATTCTGTTAGTCATTCAAGAGTCGATATCATTAATATAAATCACAAACACCAGAGGACCCAGCACATAGATCTGAGACACACTGCTTGTAAATGTGATCCAGTCAGATATAACTCTCCTTATTACTACTCTCTGCTTTCTCTTCTCTGGCCAGGTTTTCTATCCAACTTAATAACATTTCCTCCACACCCGCAGATTTAATTTTTGTAACAAGTTTTTTGTGAGGCACATTATCAAGCACTTTCTGAAAATCAAGGTAAACCAAATCCACAGTATGTCCTTCATCAATTCTTGCAGTGACATCCCCAAAGAATATCAGAAGATTTGTTGAACAAGACTTTCCCTTAGTGAAACCATGCTGGCTCTTTGACATTATATCAAACTGCTTTAAGTAACTATGCAATGCATTTTAAATCACACTCTCCAAAATCTTTTCAACTATTGATGTAAGACTATATGGCCTATAATTTCCTGCACAATGTTTATCACCTCCTTTAAATATAGAACTAACATTAGCCAACTTTCAATCTTTTAATACTCTTCATACTGTTCATAGTTTTCAGTTGTTGTGTTATCCTGCTTTCAGTCATCATAGGTAAAAGATTCATAATAAAACTTTACTTGCAGCAACATTAAAATCAGAAGATTACATATTTATGCAAGTCCTCAGAAGGTTTTCTATATCCAGCAGATTTTGAAAGATATCTACTAACACAGTTAGAAGAAATAAAGGTCTCACAATTTAATCTTACAACTCTTCCACATTCTCATGAAAACTAAGCATACAGTGACTTTCATAAAAACTATTTCACATCCAACAGTTAATATAATTAAATCTTCAAAAGTGTTTATATTATTTATAGAAAACTTATGTGTGAATGAAAGTACCATATTTTTACTAAATCACTTCACTTACTATCAATAATGTTCTTTAAGTCCAGGAAATGCTTTCATCTCCCCACTTCCTTTCCAGTTGTAATTCTTTTCATACCCATTGGTTAAAATGTGGCATAAGTTATACCAAGTTGCTTCTTTAAAAGTGGAGCCCCCAATTGTGCTTAAATTGTTGGTCTGTGAATAGAATAGAATACACACTTTTTGTTAAGACATTGCAAATAACTATCCTAAGCAGAATTATATTTTAACGGTAGAGAAATAAATTTATTTTTTTTGTGTAAAGATATTTCATGGTGGAGTATAGAGTACTTAAATAAGTGTTTACTTTCATAATCTCCTAATGTTTTCGTTTTTAAAAATGGTTTGTACATCAATACTGCCCAGAAGTAATATTACTTCTTTTGTTTCATTATCATAAAGCCAGTTCTTTAAGTAAGTGCAATTGAAATATGTAGTGAAATGTATCTAAAATAAGTATTTGATCAGTTTGTTTTGTTTAAAGTTACTTACAACACATTCTTGGATCATCCAACTTCACTTCTAAATTCTGTTGTCTGGCTCACTAAGCCACTTTTCCTCATGAGTTGATCAATCTTGCTCATCATACGAGTTTGATTCTGTTCAGTCTTGCGAATACCAAACATAACACCAAGTTTAAAATGTTTTTGACACACCCGACCAAGACTTTTATCAATTATTCTTCCAATTTTAAATATATGATTTTTTTATATCATAACAATTATAAAAAACCTAACAGAAGAAACTACAGACTAGACAAGGTGAGCTACCCATTACTGAAAGTTTACATAGAAAAAATTGTTAGTACAGTTTTAGTGTTTTGATGATGGTATTATGTTTGGTATTTGGTTTGGTATTATGTTTGGTATTTGGTTTGGTATTATGATGGTATTATGTTTGGTATTATGATGGTATTTGGTTTGTTATTATGATGGTATTATGTTTGGTATTTGGTTTGGTATCATGATGGTATTATGTTTGGTATTTGGTTTGGTATCATGATGGTATTGTGTTTGGTATTATGATGGTATATGTTTGGTATTATGTTTGGTATTATGATGGTATATGTTTGGTATTATGATGGTATTATGTTTGGTATTTGGTTTGGTATCATGATGGTATTATGTTTGGTATTTGGTTTGGTATATGTTTGGTATTATGATTGGTATTATGATGGTATTATGTTTGGTATTTGGCTTGGTATTATGTTTGGTATTTGGTTTGGTATTATGTTTGGTATTATGATGGTATTATGTTTAGTATTTGGTTTGGTATTATGTTTGGTATTATGGTGGTATTATGATTGGTATTTGGTTTGGTATTATGATTGGTATTTGGTTTGGTATATGTTTGGTATTATGTTTGATATTATGATTGGTATATGTTTGGTATTATGTTTGATATTATGATTGGTATATGTTTGGTATTAT
>NW_013673892.1:23899-29278 GCF_000517525.1 Limulus polyphemus
ATTGGTATATGTTTGGTATTATGTTTGATATTATGATTGGTATATGTTTGGTATTATGTTTGATATTATGATTGGTATATGTTTGGTATTAGGCTTGGTATTATGTATGGTATTTGGTATTATGTTTGGTATTGTGTTTGGTATTATGTTTGGTATTATGATGGTATTTGGTTTGGTATCATGATTGGTATTATGTTTGGTATTTGGTTTGGTATTATGTTTGGTAATTGGTTTGGTATTATGTTTGGTATTTGGTTTGGTATTATGATTGGTTTTTGGTGTGGTATTATGATGGTATTATGTTTGGTATTATGATTGGTATTTGGTTTGGTATTATGATGGTATTATGATTGGTATTATGTTTGGTATTATGATGGTATTATTAACTCATTATTGTTACGTCTCCGTTCGTTAATTGATTTTCCGTAACTTCGTTCCGACGAAACTTTAGTGACACAAGTCCTTACTTAATAGAACTGGTTTATTCTTTCTGAATATAACTTTACCGATACACTTATTTTCAACAGTCGCTCTATAACAAACGTTTTAACAACGAACGTTAACTTCAACAATACTTTCTGACTGCAGTTCAATTACTCACTACCTACACACATTGTCACGTCACGTTGTGAGCGTCTTATATATATACCAGACAAACATATATCTAGTAAATGCTAGGGCATTCACGAAGGAACAAGATATTTCTAGAAAATAGGTGGTTTGACACTAGTCACGTGACCTCGCTGACGCAACATTATTATTAAGAATTTCAAATTGATCAATTTCTACAATACACTTTTATTTGATCCAACTTTAAGTATCATAGATAGTTTAAACAGTTTTACTTCTTTCACTTTGAGAAGACTGTTTTTAAATCGTAATTGCTTTGAACCAAAAATTCACTTCTTACTGCATAATTAACAATACTGACCACCCATCAGACAGATGACCAAATTGAAAAAGAGGTGAAAGAATGGTTAAAGTTTGCCTCTGAGGGTCATAGAGGGAGAAAGTTACGGGATGAACAAAAAAATTCAAATTGACCAGTATGACATAACAATGGATTTATATTTAATTCAGGGTTTTCACTAGTACTGGAAGTTATGAAATTTTGAGAAATAACTATTTTTCTATACTAAGTTCATTGTTCTTTCTCATTTAATTATGAAAACAAACAATACAACAAAAAATGTAGTGTTCAACAGTTTTTCCATGCAAAATATGATCATTAAAACTCAGTAGAATTATATAATACTTACATTTATTGTCAAGAAATTAAGTATATATATGCTGATTATAAAAACAAAAAACTTCTATACATTAAATTGTTGTATCTAATTTTCTAAATTTTCCATTATTAAAACAAGTATTATAATTATAGTACTAACTGGTAAAAGAAAAGCTATAATAATAATTTAGTGTATGACAATATTTATGTATGTTTGTTGACTTCAGCTAGTGGTATCTGATTCAGAGCTCTCTGAAGTTTCATTTGGAGATTTGATGATTTTTGAAGAAACACCAGTATATTCAGTGGCTTTTGAATAAGTAGCTGTAGCTTTAGTGTCATTTTGTGAATCAGAGGTTTTTCTGAGTGACCTTCTGTAGGAAAAAAAAACAAAGTTAGAAACGCATGAGGTACTTTTATGTTGGGTACTTTTGAAAGTTTAGAAGAAACACTTAAAACTAAATTAAGAAATTTACAATGGACAAATAAAATTTACTAATGTATAAATTACGTGAAAACAAGCTTCAGTTTATCTCCTTATTGTATTGAATTTCGTATGTCCTTTAAACAAGATGGGAATTACAATAAGATTTTTCCAAAGTTTCCTTAGTTGTTTATTTTGTAATTTTTCATAAAGAGAATAACTTGCATAGCATATTCTTAACAAAAAATAATTATTGTTTTATGATTATGTTTTTAGAAGTGACTATATCTACTATGCTTTTAAAATAAACTATCAGATAAATAGAAAAATCCAGTCTTACCTATATACGAACAAAAAACCTAACACAATACAAAGGACTAAAATTCCAAAAAATGCGATGATAATGGCAAGTTCTGAAATGTCTGTAAAACAATAAACGTTATTATATATCGTAATATCAATTAATTAATATACTGGTGTTTTTCATCGAAATTAAAACAGTAGGAATAGAAAAATAAATAAATACAAATAAAGAAATTAATTGAAAATATTACAATTAAAACATGTTTTGCTGTTTACAAAAGCATAGGCTTCACTTCTTATTCTCTAATAATTTTGACCGGTGTCGCTATAGTCTTTTCAAGGTAGCTTAAATAAGACATTTGACAGGCAATGTTCATCTGATATTGTTACAATTCTACTTTTCACAAAGTGGTATAAAAGTATAATGTACGAGCCACAGATGTTGATGGACCTGGCTCTTAGGGCAAAAACCTTATACTATCTATGTAAAAAAAAAAATTGTGTTGAATTTTTATCAAAATACAGCAAATAATCGATCAGTTTTCTCACTAAACTGAATTACTTCCTAGACCTGAGCCTCGGATTCTTACTGTGACCAGAAATTGTCTTATTATCAACACAATATTACATAACTGAAAGGTGTCCAGAGGTAAGAAATTTGTGTTATACATTCTAAGTTATTTTATCCACATAGATTCTGTATAATATAGAACTTTATATTTTCAGAATGTCCTTTGTTTAAAGCGTAAACTTCTCAACATTATATGTGTGTTTTTTTCATGGTTTCACAGTTGAACACTGAAGCTTTAGATGAAATATTAACTTTAACTTTCCTTATTGGTTAACAGAAAACTACAACTGCTCAATCAGTCCTGTTATGTGAATAACAATGTTATCTTTAACTAGCGAGCTCAGTTACTGTTTTTGGTAAATCAGGTAAAAGTTGTAAGTGGACATGCCCTTGATCTTAACTTCACCTTGGTTAGCTGATCCAACAAGCACAAGCACTGTTTTCTTGTGTCAGGAACTTGGGGATTTATTGATGTATGTAAGAGAATAGGTTTTACATAATTTTAATACAAAGTGTCAGAGATTTGATATTAAATTACATAGTTTTCAGTTCCCCTTAGATGACATTACTTTAGTGGTTGGGTTTCAGTAAGTATGTAGCCTAAACCCTCATTTATTCTTTCAATTTCATTGTATTTTTAACTTATAGAGTCTGTGCAACACATATGTGTATATCTAGTTTGATGGTGATATTGTCCTTGTGCTCACCTTAAGATAGCAGGATTTAAGATATTGTTGTTGCGTTTATTTATATTAATAATTTTAGTTGCGTTTCTTCATGGAAAGTGAGAACAGGTTCAGAATTTAGCATTTGGTTGCACTACTTAAGGTTTCAAGTGTTTTCTTTAAGCTTCATTAGTGAAATCCAAGTAAGTACTTGGACTTTACACAGAATACTTATGTAGGCTAAGGTAACGTGACATTTAACTTAACTTGGAGTGCATTTTCTCTTACTTTCTCTCAATTCAACTCGTAATGAGGACTTACATGCACTGATAAAAGCTCTTTATTTTTCTATTAAAGTCTTCTTCAGCTCTTTCAGTCGCACACCACCATACACACAAGAGATAGTTTGCCCAATAATTTATATATTGCAGTGTTTTGTTTATCTGTATTTTGATATATGAACAATAACATTAAACATTTGTACTGTGTACAAAACTGCATATTGTCTCTTTCTGAAGTTCATGAAGCTGATTATTTAAATTAATATCATCTTATCCACATTATCTTACAACACACTTTCAAGTATTATTCACAATATTTATTTTAAACACAAGTTTATGATGATAAATTCCAGTTTACATTTAATATACGCACCATAACAATCTCCTTCATCTTTTGATCCTTTATAAAACGTTTTCTGTCCTTCTGGACAAGATGTGCAGTTTGGAGAAGCATACTTCTTATTGTAGTTACTTTTTGGACAAAGCTGACATTTATTGTCTGTTTCAAATTGTCCTGGTGGGCAAGGCTCTGGTTGAAGAAATAATAAAAACTTCCTAAGTTCACATTGCAATGACTAGTTTAAAATCAACACAAAAACAAGAAAATTGGGTGGAAACTATAATGTGGGAAGGATAAAATGAGGCCTAGTAGGAAAGTTACCTATACTACACTAGAGATACAACATCTGTCAGATTTGACAAAACTTTTCAGACAACCAGACCACTAACAAAAGACAAATAAAAATAAGACAGAAACTTGAAATTAGCAAAGGTAAAATGCGTCATAATAAGATAGAGAAAGTGAGGTTTCTGAAGCCAGTAAGGTGGAAGAAACACACTGTCTAAGAACCTTAATCTCTATTCACAGGTTTTATATTTCAAGAAATAACAAATATAATTATTACTTGTATTCAACCCACAGTTTATACCATTCACTGTTTACATCCAGTTATGGGAAGGTTGTTGCTTCTAATGAAATAAGAAAGTGAGGACAGAACGTCATTAAGAAGAAAAACAGACTACTGTAACCTGACCACTGGGGTTGATAATTAAACTTGCTAAGAAGGAAGGTAATTAAGAAGAAAAACAGACTACTGTATGATCTGACCACTGGGGTTGATAATTAAACTTGCTAGGAAGGAAGGTGATGAAGAAGAAAACAAACTATTGTAACCTGACCACTGGGATTGATAATTAAACTTGCTAAGAAGGAAGGTGATGATGAAGAAAAACAGACTACTGTAACCTGACCACTGGGGTTGATAATTAAACTTGCTAAGAAAGAAGGTAATTAAGAAGAAAAACAGACTGCTGTATGATCTGACCACTGGGGTTGATAATTAAACTTGCTTTCCAAAATTTACATTCCAACCTCCATTACAGTTACAAATCTGTATGATTCTTTGCATGTTGAATTTTGCGAAGCTATTCGATGGGTATTGTGCTAACAGTCCCTAATTTTAATGACTAATTATGATAAAGGTGACGAGGGCTGTAAAGTAACAATTGCAGGTAAATAATGGCTTGAATGTTTTAAATAAAATGTATGATGGTAAATAAAGAGCAGAGATGTATTGATTCTATAGGTAAGCAAATTAATTAATGCATTGATTGTATAGGTAATCAAATTAATTATAGTATTGATTGTATAGGTAATAACATTAATTAATGTATTGATTGAATACATTAATTAATTTGATTACCTATACAATCAATACATTAATTAATTTGATTACCTATAGATTCTATAGGTAATCAAATTAATTAATGTATTGTTTGTATAGGTAATCAAATTAATTAATGTATTGATTGTATAGGTAAGTCAAATTAATTAATGCATTGATTGTATAGGTAAGCAAATTAATTAATGCATTGATTGTATAGGTAATCAAATTAATTATAGTATT
>NW_013673892.1:30200-32049 GCF_000517525.1 Limulus polyphemus
TATAGGTAATCAAATTAATTAATGTATTGTTCTATAGATAATCAAATTAATTAATGTATTGATTCTATAGGTAATCAAATTAATTAATGTATTGATTGTACAGGTAATCAAATTAATTAATGTCTTGATTCTATAGGTAATCAAATTAATTAATGTCTTGATTCTATAGATAATCAAATTAATTTTATTAAAAATACCGGGTGTAGATATATTTTTATATTTCTCATTGAGTTGTATATATGTTAGTTACATAGTTGTAACTAAGATATATAAATCTGTATATATGTTAGTTGTATAGTTGTTCCAACTACAGTAATGGGGTAATTTATTGCATCACCCAATTTTTTCGCACTTTTCTTCAGAATCATTGTCTGTTTTGAGTCCCTGATGCATTTTGGTGCAAATGTGTTTCATGGAGGATACAATACTGTCTAATTATTACATCAGCAGTTTTACAAATCACCTGGGTATTGCATCATCCGTTTTTTGTCTATGAATAGAAGTTTCTACAGAGAGTCAGTTTATAAGCCTATCTGCTACGTCTGTGTGTGATTCTGTATCTGCGTGTGATTGTACCATGGCTAAGGGTTGTGAGTTAACTTCATACAAAAAAGCAGTAATTATTTGTTTGAGCAAAGAGGGACTTTTGACAAGGCAGATTGCTAGAAGAATTTAGTTTATCCAGCGTAATATGAGCCACTGACTGCAGAGATATAGAGACTTGCTGTTTGAAAGTGTGGAAAGGATAGGGAGCTGACGATCGTCTTCTGAAATGCAGAAGCCTGCAGAATCGTTTACTGTCGTCTACAGATCTCAAAAGAGCATGGAAGGAAGCATCAGGGTTCGTTTTTACTGTGCGCACCATTTGGTCTCGTCTATGTTCAGTCGGTATCCTGGGAAGTAAGAAGCCCCTCCTCACCAACAAGATGAGGAAGATGAAGGTCGTCTGGGCCAAAGAGCTTGCTGAATGGCCAGAAGCAAAGTGATCTTCTCAGACAATTCAAAGTTTAACCTGTATGTATCTAATGGGAAGCACTTTGTGCAATGTTGACGAGAAGAGTTTCATCTAGCATGTTTGAATGCAGCTGTGAAACATCTGCAAGGTCAGACGATATGGGGATGCATCTCTGGTCACAGTGTGGGAAACCTTTATTTTGTGAAAGGCACTGTCAATGTCGACAAGTACATTGAAATCCTTGAGTCCAAGTTAAAGCCAACAATTCGGGATCACTTCAGTGGAGCTAACCAGTGCACATTCCAAGATGACTCTGCTCCATGCCACAGGACTAAAATGGTTGGTTATTCTATGCACTAAACGTAAAATAAAAAAACAAATTTCACTCTGCATGTATTGAAAAGATATCTTAGGTTTTATTTGATTGCTTTGGTTGAAGGACTATTTTTGAAGGGAGAAGATCAAGATACTCTGCTGGCCTGGTGACAACTCATATCTTAACCTTATCGAAAACTGCTGGAAGGTTATGAGTAACAAGTACAAGAGTAGAAACCGATAAGAACCATGGAACTGTAAGAAATCCTAATCCGAGCGTGGATTAGAACTTGAAGTCACCCCTTCCCACATTCAGTCCCTTGTGCATTCTATGCGATAACGATGTTAAACAGTTTTCAAGACCAGAGAGGGCACAACCAAATAGTAAATCAAGAAACAGATTCTGTGACCACTTTTTGTTAATTATATTAGTGGTTTCATCTTTAAATCTAGGTTTTCTTACTCAGAGAACATTTTCGTATTTGTTGATCATCTGCTGTAATACGTCCATTACGGTTTGTTTGTTTATAAAGATGTACACAGCGTGGTCACAAGTAAATAGACACCACCTTTTCAGAA
>NW_013673892.1:33056-34289 GCF_000517525.1 Limulus polyphemus
TTCCAAAAGTCCAGAGGCTTGGTCATCATATCACTTGCAAACGTCTTTCGTCTGACTATGTTGGCAGGTCTAAATAAGAGCTTCCGTCTAGCTGCTGTGCAACGATAACCCAATCTGTGGAGAATCCGTTGAACAGATTTCGGGCTCATCCCACCAACTTTGGCCACTTCTGCAGTTGTTAATCTGGGATCCATTGACAGCCCTTTTTGTCCTCTCCGATGGACCAGGTCATACTTAATATGTTAACAAACATGGCAGTAACAGATGCAGGCTTCAACACTTGTGTCACTGATTTGTATGGTCTATGTTGACATATTTTTTCAGCAGTTACATGCCTTGAATATAATTTTCATACTAGCGGGTTAGGGTTGCCATAAGAGAATATGTGAAATACTCCGTTTGTTTTCCTCTCAGAATCAAAACAGGCCTTGGGAAGTAGCAAGCTAGGCAGTCGCTTTGGGCCACGCACTGGAAATTTGAAATCCAATAGAATATTCTGAGTTATGCACTGATATTGTGACATCATGTTATTTATTTTATAGAAGAGGATCCCACGACCTATTCTACCTTTAGGTTTTATAAATTCTAAGTCTCGTGACTGGCAATAATTAGAAAAAGATCATTGACATTTTACTGAACTTGGAGCTTTACAGCAACAGTATTAAACTTTTGTGTTTATTTGAATTTATAATATATATATATATATATATGTATACATAGTTGTTGTTATGGTATTATATATGTATTAGACACGTTTGATATCTCTTTGATGTATTCAATAGCTGTGGTTTACTTTTCTTGAAATGGGACACAAAGAGGTTCTTTCATATTTAATAACCAAGTGATTTGGAATGGTTCCAACAGTGATGGCTAATTCATTATACATTTCTGTAACTTGCTAAATGTGGTATTTGAATCCTATTCTTAAGTGATAAGTACGTATAAAAAACAAGTGTAGTGACTATCCTGAAGTATGACTGTTATAGGTGAGAATGGGGGGTGTTTGTTGTATAAGACTTGTAATAACATGTAGTGACTATCCTGAAGTATGACTGTTATAGGTGAGAATGGGGGGTGTTTGTTGTATAATACTTGTAATAACATGTAGTGACTATCCTGAAGTATGACTGTTATAGGGGAGAATGGGGGGTGTTTGTTGTATAATACTTGTAATAACATGTAGTGACTATCCTGAAGTATGACTGTTATAGGGGAGAATTGGATGTTTGTTGT
>NW_013673893.1:0-4117 GCF_000517525.1 Limulus polyphemus
TAGAAAATACATTCTATTTACCTTGACAAACTAGAAACTAGAAAATCCATTCTCTTATCTCGACAAACTATAAACTAGAAAATCCATTCTATTTACCTTGACAAACTAGAAACTAGAAAATCCATTCTCTTATCTCGACAAACTATAAACTAGAAAATCCATTCTCTTATCTCGACAAACTAGAAACTAGAAAATCCATTCTCTTATCTCGACAAACTAGAAACTAGAAAATCCATTCTCTTATCTCGACAAACTAGAAACTAGAAAATCCATTCTATTTACCATGACAAACTAGAAACTAGAAAATCCTTTCTCTTATCTTGACAAACTAGAAACTAGGAAATCCATTCTCTTGCCTTGACAAACTAGAAAATCCATTCTCTTATCTTGACAAACTAGAAACTAGAAAATCCATTCTGTTATCTTGACAAACTAGAAACTAGAAAATCCATTATCTTATCTAGACAAACTAGAAACTAGAAAATCCATTCTCTTATCTAGACAAACTAGAAACTAGAAAATCCATTCTCTTATCTAGACAAACTAGAAACTAGGAAATCCATTTCCTTATATCTTCAATTGAAACGCAGATCACAAGACACAAAACACTATTGTTTCTTTTCAACGAGTTCGTAAAATACGTATGTAGTGTGTTCGTGTGCTAGTAACATTACAAATATGTTGTGTATAACCTCAATTACTGGGTGTATCACTCGGATTACTTGGTGGATTAACTGGTTTAATTGACGTGTTAATGTGTCAACACGCTATTTATAAATGATTACTTGGGCCTATCACCCGGATTATCTATCGTATGGCCTGGATTATTTGGTGTTATAAGAGGCTAGTTGGCGTATATCACCTGGATTATTTGGATTATCACCCATATTACTTGGCGTAGCACCCGAATTACTTGAATTATCATCTGAATTATCTGGCACATCAACCAGGTCTCATGAATTATCTGGCACATCAACCAGGTCTCATGAATTATCACTCGGATTATTTTGCGAATCAGCCGAATTACATGACCTATTACCAGGACTATTTAGCATATTGCCTGTTTTGTTTGACAAATCACACGGATTATTTAGCGTATCACCTATTTTTCTTGACCTATCAACAGGATTATTTAGCGTATCACCTGTTATGCTTGACCTATCAACAGGATTATTTAGCGTATCACCTGTTATGCTTGACCTATCAACAGGATTATTTAGCGTATCACCTATTTTTCTTGACCTATCAACAGGATTATTTAGCGCATCACTTGGTGCAAGATCTTTATCGTGTAAAATCGATTTCTTAAAACATTAAGATTATAGAGTACACTATTGGATAAGTCCGCACGGTTTTCTTGGTTCAACACTAAAGTGTTTTAGATAAGAAAAAGCACGTTTGTGGGATTACCTACACTAAAAATAATATAGATAGATAGACTTTTAAACATATGTTTCACTAACTAATGAATGAATTAAGACGAGACGGCCCGACTTCTTTACTATAACACCAAAACAAAAGTTGAATGCATTATTTCACTGTACAGGTATACCAACGATAACAATCACTTAACAGTTAACCACGTGTAGTTTAACTAATTTATTACGTAAATTACCAACAGTGCTTTGCGTAACTTGCCCATTACGTACTGAATTATGAATCCTAAATTTATGTACTTTTTGTATACACGTATACTTCTGCATACAATTTATAATCAGTAAATTAACCTTAAGCTATATAACGGTTTATTTGTGCTGTGCCAAGCGGAGGCATTGAACCCCAATTTTTTAACATTATAAGCCCCCCGCGTTGACATTGAGCTATCGGGGGAGGGGAGGAATATAAATCAAAGTAAGAAAAAAACAAACAAACAAACAGAATACGATATCTTTTCACGCATTTCTGACACCTGAGAGGTGATCGTATTGAAATTTAGCATCTTCTAACCCCCTCTTCCCACAAAATAAAACAACACGACAAACGTTCTCACGTGCCACTACTGCTGTAATGACCGCTGACAAATGAGATGTCCTAAACATTTTTCACCCTAACCTCCCACTTCTTGCTGGCGACAACCTTTGACTGATTTTCAGAGTGTCTCTTCATAAGGAGTTTCTTTAACTTCGTGGGATCCAATTCTTTCCTGCCAGGTCCATAAAAGCTGTAATAAATCAGTGGAAAAAACAACAAGCCATTGGAAAGTCTGTTTGAATAAAAACGTGAATAGTTTCTAGAGAAGAACGATACGTAACCACCCCCCTAAGAATTGTTTATTTTTATTAGACATTAACTTTATTTAATGTTCCAAGAAAGTTTCCTCATGGAAATTGAAATTTTATTGTTTCGAGATGCAGAAGGTAATAACTCACTTGGGTTGTAAAAACAACAACACAAAAAAGTTTGGAGTAAAAGAAAGAAAAACCATTAACAGTCTGTGCAGATTAATGAAAGAAGCGACGGTTGATTCCTGTAGTTTCTGTAATTCATTATTTAATTATAGAATTTCAGTTATCACACTCTGAGATGATTTAATCGGTGGAAAATACATAATCTAGCACACTGTCAAGAAAAACAAACTTTTAGGCTTAGCAGCTATTCGTAAAATACGAACTTTAACACATTGCCACAAAAACCGAATTGTTAGATTTAACAGATATTTGATCAGTGTAAAATACGAACCCTAACACATTGCCACAAAAACCGAATTGTTAGATTTAACAGATATTTCATCACTGTAAAGTGCACATTGCCAAGGAAATTGTAAATCATATTTATACAGTATGCCTAACACTTTGACAAAGTAGTTACGACTCCGTTGGCATTTCATTAACACGCATGCGTATCCGGAGATGTTACGTTTTCTACGTACTAAGACATTAACCCTGGGTTTGCTGACGGAAGGTATTTAGCGCTACGTGTTCTTCGAAATTTGAAATTCTACAACAGAGAACTCATTTTAACGAACGCACTTATATGTGAACACACGTCTTGGGGAAAACTAAGTTATTATTTTGAACTTCTAAAAGAGAGATGCTTACACGGGAATCTGGGATAATCACCGAGACTACACGTAATCTTAAAGAACTTCATTTGTACTTGATCAAACGTCGTCGTGAAACTTTACTTTCGGCGTTCAATGTACATTATAATTATGACAGAATTGTTTTCTTATCAGAGTGGTTGTCTCTCTAGTCTCACGTGGCCTTTCTGACTCCTTTATAATCCCCGAGCCTGTTAGTCACGTCGCGGAAGACAGCTTGAATTAAATTTTATACTTTTACTTCTATCGATTGCTTTATGTATAAATAATTTGCAGAGACGTTTTGTTAATGTTTTTATAGAATGAAAATAATAATGACCAACAGATTTTGCTTCGGAAATTGAACCTTTTCTTTGGTGGGTAAGAAAATAAATGTTCAAGTTTGTGGGGAAATGATTAATTACGCGTACACGACCCCACTGTTTCAGGTCGTAAGGTAGCATTAATGAGCCATTGATGTAACAACTAACGTATTTTGTACGGTGTTATCGATCGTTATTTAGGTTAGGGTTAAGAGACTCTTTTTTTTCTCTCTCTCTTCCACAAACACTGACTATACGCTCATACAGATATCGTAATATTTCCGTATTATACATCTGGTGTATTCTTTTTTATGAAGATTACAGAGTGCAGTATCTGATATTTAAGTGAATTTGGGGGTGTTAAACACACAAGCAAATGGATTTCCTACGATGAAAAATGACTACTTTGTTGAAAGGTCAACTACAGTCTTTTCGCGTTTACTTTTTTTTACATAATTTATCTCCTGTTGTACAGGATGGAGCAAAAATCTGTTATGACTGTTTTTAAAGTAGAAAATTAACTGAAAAAATATATATATATATATTTATAAATATAAGTCTGTCCAAACCTACAGAACAATGATGTGTTATAAAACAATGTTTAGTATATATGTTATGTTAACTGTTCTGTATTGTTGTACTTTCCTGTACTTAATACTCGGGGTACAATGTTTAGTATACGTGTTATGTTGATTGTTCTGTATTGTTGTACTTTCCTGTACTTAATACTCGGGGTACAATGTTTAGTATACGTGTTATGTTGATTGTTCTGTAT
>NW_013673893.1:4842-6963 GCF_000517525.1 Limulus polyphemus
CAAACTACAGGTAACCATCAAACTACAGTATACATCAAACTACAGGTAACCATCAAACTACAGTATACATCAAACTACAGGTAAACATCAATTTGTCACACACACATGCACATACACCTGATGATGACAAAACCTTGTCGAAACGTTGTACATTTGCTGTCATGTTAAACTTATATTAAAGTTTTTCTTCATTACCCATTTAAGCCGTCTCCAGCCATTATTAAACTACAGGTAACCATCAAACTACAGTATACATCAAACTACAGGTAACCATCAAACTACAGTATACATCAAACTACAGGTAAACATCAAACTACAGTATACATCAAACTACAGGTAAACATCAATTTGTCACACACACATATACATAAAAGAACATGGTGGATGCTGACAAACTTAAGATCTTTTACCCAATTGTTCGGCCCGGCATGGCCACCAGGTGGTTAGAAGCGCTCGACTCGCAATCTGAGGGTCG
This sequence comes from Limulus polyphemus, assembly GCF_000517525.1. NCBI lineage: Eukaryota > Metazoa > Arthropoda > Merostomata > Xiphosura > Limulidae > Limulus > Limulus polyphemus. Next base: position 5,318 of record NW_013673893.1, read on the forward strand.
CGGGTTCGAATCCTCGTCCCAACAAACATGCTCGCCCTTTCAGCCGTGGGGGGCGTTATAATGTGACGGTCAATCCCACTATTCGTTGGTAAAAGAGTAGCCCAAGAGTTGGCGGTGGGTGATAATGACTAGCTGCCTTCCCTCGGATCTTACACTGCTAAATTATGGACGGCTAGCGCAGATAGCCCTCGTGTAGCTTTGCACGAAATTAAAAAACAAACAAACCCAGTTGTTCACCTCATACCGTTACCGCTGAGGTAACAACTTCTTTAGAAGTTAAATAACTGTAAGTTGTCATCCACAACTGTAAGTCTTGTAAAATAACAAGTGGGATTTTGTTAAGGATTTTCTTTCATACTACCGTATTCCCGCTCTTTTCCCTTCCTCGTAAGACCTTCATGGAAATATTCGGATATTTTACATAGGAAAACAGAAATCGTTTCAGAGAGTCGAATTGATTAGAAACTCTTATCCACCTGCACACACCACCCCTCTAGAAAGAAAATCAACCAACAATAGTAGTGTTGTATATGAATGTAATTCGGTGAAAAATGCCTTCGTTTTCTGAAAGACATTTTAAAAAAAATTCATAATTTTAAGAAAGTAGAAATAGATTCAAGACGCATTGTGTTACTCAGAGTTGTAATTTTTATTTCAAATATCTCATATACTTGTTGGATGTCTTTAATTTTTTTCAACTGCTCTTTGCCCAACCACAGATAAAGATACTTATATAAAACGTTGGGTAGTCCTCCACTGTAGCACAAAATATTTTTAAAATAAATTAGAAAATACTAGGACAAAGGAAATGGACAGCAAAACAGTCTTAAACAGTTGATTTTTAGTTTGTAGAAAATTCCTGACAAAAAGTGTTGGCACCGCGGTAGTTACAATAAATGACCCTTCGTTAGCAGAGCTGGTAGAGTCCCGCGGTGGGGGTCACGGACTCACAAAGCTAAATCCAGGGTTCGATTACCCGCGATGGACGCAGCAGATAGTTCAATTGGCTTTGCCTTAAAAAATAAACAACAACAAAGAAACAAACAGAGCTAGTTGATTCAATGTTTTCCTGAAGGTTAACTGTTGGTTAACAGCTGTGGAGGAAAGAAGGAAAAGGAAAGGATCAACGCTGTCGTCGACATTATAGTCGTAGATCTGTGACTGGTTGATTCAATGGTTTCATGAGGGTTAACTGTTGGTTAACAGCTGTGGAGGAAAGAAGGAAAAGGAAAGGATCAACGCTGTCGTCGTAGATCTGTGACTGGTTGATTCAATGTTTTCCTGAAGGTTAACTGTTGGTTAACAGCTGTGGAGGAAAGAAGGAAAAGGAAAGAATCAACGTTGTCGTCGACATTATAGTCGTAGATCTGTGACTGGTTGATTCAATGTTTTCCTGAAGGTTAACGGCTGTGGAGGAAAGAAGGAAAAGGAAAGGATCAAGAGCCAGAGGTTCTGTGTATAAAAATACTTGAAGATTTGTTGTACATTTTGTTGTAACAAAAGGTTCTGTGTATAAAAATACTTGAAGATTTGTGTATATTTTGTTGTAACAAAAGGTTCTGTGTATAAAAATACTTGAAGATTTGTTGTATATTTTGTTGTAACAAAAGGTTCTGTGTATAAAAATACTTGAAGATTTGTTGTAT
>NW_013673893.1:7963-9492 GCF_000517525.1 Limulus polyphemus
AGAGTAAAAGTATATCCAATTCTTCTATAAACAAGTAAACTGACATGGTTTAGCACTAGATGTTTCCGAAGCATTTCGGTAAAAAAAAAGAGTTATTTTTTGTCTTACAGAAGACGTGATTTGGTTAGGGAAATATTTAGGGAATGTGTATAGGTAACGACGTGATTTGGTTAGGGAAATATTTAAAGAATATGTATAGGTAACGACGTGATTTGGTTAGGGAAATATTTAGGGAATGTGTATAAGTAACGACGTGATTTGGTTAGGGAAATATTTAGGAAATGCGTATAAGTAACGACGTGATTTGGTTAGGGAAATATTTAGGGAATGTGTATAGGTAACGACGTGATTTGGTTAGAGAAATATTTAATGAACCTGTATAAGTATTTATAAACTTTAGAACACTTCAACTTAGTAATCGTCGAGCTTACATTAATGGTTTCTCTTTACTTTGTAAACATTTCTCTCTGTATTAAGCTCACACGTTTTAGCAGCTCTCATCTCTTTGGCTTGATAATTGCTGCGACACATTCTGTGTTCTAAATTTAGATGTTAATTCATTTCTCGTACAGACTATATGAGTAACAAGCTATGTAAAGTCTTTGTGAAATAGAATACGTGAGACATTTGGTCGACAATACAGTCACGTTTCCAGATTTCCTATTCGTTGTCGAATTGTTCAGGAGTTCGACAGACATAAGATTTTGTTAATCACTGAAGACAGACTTCTATTTAAATACGATGTTTTCATTTTGTTCTCGTTGTTGTACATTATTACTTTAAATCCCCGAGTTACGCTAGTTTTCTTAAAATGCCCATTAGCAAAACTTTGCGTGAGGGGTCGTTTAGCTATCAGTTTTTACTACAGGGAAACACGTGTTCCGTTTGTTTACAAATTACAGTTGGCTACAAATACCTTATGTGAACCTTCTCATTGTCAAGGCAAAATCAGACAAGGGGCAAAACTGTTTTTTAACCAGGAATATGTACAAGAAATGAAAAGAGTCTGGAGACAAGTTTTCAAATTTCAGATACACCGGACAAGTGAGCTACACTTCGATATATCAAATTTCGGTGTTTCTATTAAACCTACACTTTCACTAAATTAAACAGTCGTGCACTTTTTAACAACTTTAACTAGGATTGATCTTTATTACCGTGAATAGTGTTAATATTTCCTGTACAATGCTTGGAATTAATTACCTTTAGCAAACAGAAACAGCAGAATAAACACTCTTTACCTGTTTCTTCTACCTGAATATATATACTTTACCTGTTACTTTTACCTGAATATATATATTTTACCTGTTAACTTTACCTGTATTGATATAATTTATCTGTTACTTTTATCTGAATATATATACTTTACCTGTTACTTTTACCTGAATAAATATACTTTACCTGTTACTTTTATCTGAATATATATACTTTACCTGTTACTTTACCTGAATAAATATAGTTTACCTGCTACCTTTACCTGAATATATATACTTTACCTGTAACTTCTACCCGAATAAGTATACTTTACC
>NW_013673893.1:9749-13286 GCF_000517525.1 Limulus polyphemus
ACCTGAATATATATACTTTACCTGTTACTTTTATCTGAATAAATATAGTTTACCTGTTACTTTTACCTGAATATATATACTTTACCTGTTACTTTTACCTGTATTGATATAATTTATCTGTTACTTTTACCTGAATAAATATACTTTACCTGTTACTTTTACCTGAATAAATATACTTTACCTGTTACTTCTACCCGAATATATATACTTTACTTGCTACCTTTACCTGAATAAATATAGTTTACCTGCTACTTCTACCCGAATAAATATAGTTTACCTGCTACCTTTACCTGAATAAATATAATTTACCTGCTACCTTTACCTGAATATATATACTTTACCTGTAACTTCTACCCGAATAAATATACTTTACCTGTTACTTTTACCTGAATAAATATACTTTACCTGTTACTTTTATCTGAATAAATATAGTTTACCTGTTACTTTTACCTGTATTGATATAATTTATCTGTTAATTTTACCTGTATTGATATAATTTATCTGTTACTTTTACCTGAATAAATATAGTGTACCTGTTACTTTTACCTGTATAGATATAATTTATCTGTTACTTTTACCTGTATTGATATAATTTATCTGTTACTTTTACCTGTATTGATATAATTTATCTGTTACTTTTACCTGTATTGATATAATTTATCTGTTACTTTCACTTGAATAAATATAGTTTACCCTTTTACCTGTATTGATATAATTTATCTGTTACTTTTACCTGAATAAATATAGTTTACCAGTTACTTTTACCTGTATTGATATAATTTATCTGTTACTTTTACCTGAATAAATATAGTTTACCTGTTACTTTTACCTGTATTGATATAATTTATCTGTTACTTTTACCTGAATAAATATAGTTTACCTGTTACTTTTACCTGTATTGATATAATTTATCTGTTATGTTTACCTGAATAAATAACTATATATATATTAAATATATTAACTCGTATATTTTCATTAGCTTCACTTATGCACTTATGATCACACTATTAGTCCGTGTTTACAATACAGTTCCACTTAGCAGTCATACATACACACACACACATAATCCTATTTTTACATACAAAACCCATTTAAAATAGAGCTACGTTTGTGTCTAGGATTCAGTTAACCTAGCACTGTTTGGTCAGTAAGATTCTTATTTATGATGTTTAGAGGGGAGAGGTACTTAGGGTTTGGTTCATCATGTATTATGTAACTCTCTAGTTTGACCATTAATTAATGTTTATTAATATTTTTCTTATAATATTGAAGCGAGTTATCTAGGAGTCTGTCTGATAGAGTTGGCATGTTTGAATAGTTGTGTAGAAATTCTGACTTGTTGATCGTGGGACTCTGTATGCTTTCGTTAAAATATAGTTTACATATTTATTGTGGTTTGGTTTGAATTTCCCGCAAAGCTACGCGAGGGCTATCTGCGCTAGGCGTCCCTAATTTAGCGGTGAAAGACTAGAGGGAAGGCAGATAGTCAACACCACCCACCTCCAACTCTTTGGCTACTCTTTTACCAAGAAATACTGATGTATTATGTTGGAATGATAACCAAAATCTTGTCTTGGATCGGGTCTGAATTTTGAAATTTCAAGATGTTATATTAAGGTGTGGAACTGTTAAAAAGTGTCTCACTATACATCATCATGATGTTATACTAAGGTGTGGAACTGTTAAAAGTTGTCTCACTATAAATCATCATGATGTTATACTAAGGTATGGAACTGTTAAAAATTGTCTCACTATACATCATCAAGATGTTATACTAAAGTATGGAACTGTTAAAAATTGTCTCACTATACATCATCAAGATGTTATATTAAGGTGTGGAACTGTTAAAAGTTGTCTCACTATAAATCATCAAGATGTTATACTAAGGTGTGGAACTTTTACAAGTTGTCTCTCTACTGATCATCAAGATGTTATATTAAGGTGTGGAACTGTTAAAAGTTGTCTCACTATACATCATCAAGATGTTATATTAAGGTGTGGAACTGTTAAAAATTGTCTCACTATACATCATCAAGATGTTATATTAAGGTGTGAAACTGTTAAAAGTTGTCTCACTATACATCATCAAGATGTTATATTAAGGTGTGGAACTGTTAAAAGTTGTCTCACTATACATCATCAAGATGTTATATTAAGGTGTGGAACTGTTAAAAGTTGTCTCACTATACATCATCAAGATGTTATATTAAGGTGTGGAACTGTTAAAAATTGTCTCACTATACATCGTCAAGATGTTATACTAAGGTGTGGAACTGTTAAAAATTGTCTCACTATACATCGTCAAGATGTTATACTAAGGTGTGGAACTGTTAAAAACTTTCTCACTACAAATCATTATTAAGCCACATGAAAGTGTGAAACTGGTAGAATTTTCCTATTACTGATCATGATTATGTCACATCATGGTGTGAACCTGATAGATGTTCACTCCCTAGAAATCATAATTGTTCTATATTACAGTGTTCAATTGATAAAAGTTTTCTCATTAAAATAACCATTATGTCAGAGTGTAAAAGCTGACTACAATTTTCTGCACATCACTATTATGTTATATAGAAATATTCTCGCTACATATATATCATTAATAAGTTATATCACAATTTATAAATTGATAAATGTTTTCACGCTACAGATCCTGATCATATTACACTGTGAATCTGATAAAATTGTTATCGCTACAGGTCAACATTGCGTTGTTATCGCTACAGGTCAACATTGCGTCATATCACGGCGCGAAATTGATTCAGACTTTCGCGACTCCGTTTCATATTCAAAAGAGAATCTCGTGTGTATAGTATCATCAAATGAAGAGCACAGACTAGCTCTATTAGATCGGAATAAATTAGATACCAAAACACGTCGAGAGAACAAAGTTTTGTATAATCAACAAGAGAAATACACCAATGGACTTTACATATGACGTAATTCAAAAAAAAAATTATCGTGCTTTTAATAGCGTTTATATAAATAAAACCGTCCAGTTATTTAAACACAATCTGTATCAATCAAGTCGACGTGTGTTTCATATAGGGTAGAACTGCGCATGCTCTGTGATGCTTCGATCCCTTTCAGTCTATAAGAGAGCCGCCCAGCTGAATCTGAATGCATGTTCTCTACCCACTGTGTAGCGTTTACTTCTGAAACTGAGAGGCTTAATGTGTTTACGGGCTTCTGGACAGCCACCAACTGAAAGTTAGGCGATGTGATCTACAGAGAATCGTTTTCCACACATATCAGAGATGTCCAGCTGGGTCAACTATCTTGTCTACTTTGTTCTGTTGGGGGACTATTGCTCTCTAACAGGTAAGAGGCCATTGAAATGGAATTATCTTTTTAAATTATGTAGCGGAAAGCGTATATCAGTAACAATTGATGATTAGAGAAAATTCGATTATCTTACGGATAAAAAATGTCAAGTTCTTACTTTATAATGTTTGTTTATCTGGGATTGTTTGTTTGTTTTTTTTTATTTCGCGCAAAGCTACACGAGGGCTATCTGCGCTAGCCGTCCTTAAT
>NW_013673893.1:13950-21234 GCF_000517525.1 Limulus polyphemus
TTGGGCTACCCTTTTACCAACGAATAGTAGGATTGACCGTCACATTATAACGCCCCCACGGCTGAAAGGGCGAGCGAGACGGGGATTCGAACCCGCGACCCTCAGATTGCGAGTCGAGCGCCCTAACCACCTGGCCATGCCGGGCTCTGTTTGTTTGAAGTCAAGCACAAAGCTACATAATGGGTTATCGAAACCCGGTTTCTGGCGTTGTAAGTCCGCAGACGTTGCTACTGTTTAACTTGTTGATTGTAAAAACTTAATTGAATTTCTATAATATTATGTTGAAAGATGGGTTATAATGATGACGTTGTAGACGTAAAACGTGTAATTAAACGATTTGTTGAATATATTCAACAAAGGTTTAACGGAATAGATAGAAACATAACATGCCGAAGTGTTGTCTGATTTGGCACGTGCGTTTTGAGATTACTTGTTGGCTACTCTGATTCAGGACCGTTTCGGCCACCCGTTCACTACATGGCTTCACTATCGTTTCGGCCACCCGTTCATTACATATCGATCGCTATTGACCTGTTAACTATATAGCATTAATACCGTTTCGGCTGCTTGTTCATTATATAGCTTCACTATCGTTTCTGTTACCTGTTCACTACATAGCCTCAGCACCGTTTCGGTCACTTGTTCACTACCCAGCATTTTGGTTGTTTGGATCACTTATCTTCAGGGGTAGTGAACAAGTGACCGAAACGGTGGGCATTTTGGTTGTTTGGGTCACTTATCTTCAGCACCGTTTCGATCCCTGTTCATTAAATAGTTTCAATACAGTTTCTGTTACCTGTTAACTATATAGCTTCAGCAACGTTTCGGTCACTTGTTCACTACGTAGCTTCACTAACGTTTCGATAACTTATCTTCTTCAGCACGTTATACGAGACGTGAGGTTTTCTTATAATCATATCTTCCAAATAACAGCCTACCACAGTCGGGTCTTACGACTTGCGCTACCGAAAACAACCAGGTAAGCTTTTTCTTCTAAAGTGATTGTTCGTAGTTGAAACCCGGGCTTTATAGAATCTAGGAAAAAGAGCTGTATCTGCGTTAATATTTTTTAAAGCTCCAAACTGAAACCCAGCTGTTTCACTTTCCAAGAATCGTTAATTCATTGTGAATACTGCCATGCACGATACTCTGGTCAATACTGTGGAACCTTGATTGTTAACATTAGGTCAATAATAACGGTTATGGAAGTTACAAAAACGGCCACACTTTCGAAACTGGCTGACATCCCGATCACACGCGAGAAAAAACATGAAGGGAAGAGTCAGGGCAGACTGGAGGAAGACAACAAGATGATCACATGTTACAGACTGGAGGAAGACAACAATGTGATCAAATGTTACAGACTGGAGGAATACAACAATGTGATCAAATGTTACAGACTGGAGGAAGACAACAATGTGATCAAGTGTTGCAGACTGGAGGAAGACAATAAGATGATCATATGTTACAGACTGGAGGAAGACAACAATGTGATCAAAAGTTACAGACTGTAGGAAGACAACAAGATGATCATATGTTACAGACTGGAGGAAGACAACAATGTGATCAAGTGTTACAGACTGGAGGAAGACAACAAGATGATCACATGTTACAGACTGGAGGAAGACAACAATGTGATCAAGTGTTACAGACTGTAGGAAGACAACAAGATGATCACATGTTACAGACTATAGGAAGACAACAATGTAATCAAGTGTTACAGACTGTAGGAAGACAACAACGAGATCAAGTGTTACAGACTGTAGGAAGACAACAAGATGATCACATGTTACAGACTGTAGGAAGACAACAATGTGATCAAGTGTTACACACTGTAGGAAGACAACAAGATGATCACATGTTACAGACTGTAGGAAGACAACAATGTGATCAAGTGTTACAGACTAGAGGAAGACAACAACGAGATCAAGTGTTGCAACAGGATTGATAAATTGGATCTTGTAGTTAGTAATACAATGAAATAAAGCTTATAACGTTAAAGTTTCGGTATCGCATCATTTAACCCTGAAATTACAGTATTTTCTCTCCTTTATTCTATCCCTTGGATCTATATTAAATAGTACTCAGTAATTATATGCTTTTTGACAGTAAAACAATGTATAAAGAATTGAATTCCCCCCCTTCCCCCAATGAGAGTGTGTAATCAATACTTTTCCATGTAATGTACAAAGAAGTCCTCAGCATTCACCACTAGGCCTTACTGCAATATTGATGGTATTTTTCGTTTACATTCTTTTGGCTCCGTCTAACCTAAACTAACCTAACCTAACCTAAACCTAATCAAAACTAACCTAACTTAAACCTAACCTAACCTAAACCTAACATAAACCTAACCTAACCTAACCTAACCTAAACCTAACCTAATCTAAATTTAACCTAACCTAAATCTAACCTAACCTAACCTAAACCTAACCTAACCTAACCTAAATTTAACCTAACCTAAATCTAACCTAACCTAAACCTAACCTAACCCTAACATAAACCTAACCTAAACCTAACCTAACCTAAACCTAACCTAATCTAAATTTAACCTAATCTAAATCTAACCTAACCTAACCTAAGCCTAACCTAACCTAAACGTAACCTTACCTAAGGCTAACCTAACCGAAACCCAACCTTACCTAAACCTAACTAACCTAACCTAAACTAAACCTAACCTAACCTAAATTTAACCTAACCTAAATCTAACCTAACCTAACCTAAACCTAAACCTAAACTAAACTAATTTTTCTTCAATATACATTTTATTTAGTCGGTATAAGAGATCCAAAATCTTTACAATTATTTGGCCGGTTTTGTCCTTGTTTTGATTGGTTTACTAGAGAACAAGTTTGTCATGCCAGATTTTTCTTCTCTGTTTATGAAGAACTGCCTTTTGTTAAGCCTTATCTCCGTCAGTTTATTATCAGTTTCGCTTTAATATCATTTGTAACTTCGGTATTTTTGAGATAAAATTTTTATTTTGTATTTAAATCGAAACAAAATTTTAGCTATTTGAAACAATAGGACACGTAATGTTTGTGTTTATTTTTGGCTCGTGTTCATTCGTACGTCTGGCTAATAATCTTAAAAGCTAGCCGACTTCGTAAAACGTAGTTATTTCGCAACTTTGTGTTAGACGTTATTTGTTACAGCAAAACAAACATCGTTTATCGAATTCACGTCGATAATCGTTTTTACCGTATGTTCTTTCAAGCGCAAATACTAACTTTGGAAACTATGCGCGTAGCAATAGGCGTCTTTTAGCGAAAAGACTGCTTATTTCTTATTCAGATAATTTCTTTTATAGCAAAATATGGAGACCTGAGGTCGAGGCTATTGAGGATTTAATCCTACACAAATAAGAGAGTACAGGAGCTTCTAGGTTGACGTACAGTAACTAAGTATTCTCCGAGTAATCCGGTTTCCATAAATCCAAATTCAAGATCCCCCCTTCTTTAACTTAATCCCTAACTTTAATCTTTCAGTTCACAGACGGAATACACTTCTTGGCAGATGTCAAAATATGACTTATGTTTGTATACAGATTTTAAGATTTCGTACCCAACTTAAAAACAGACAAATAATTCTAGAAAAAAAGATGACTCTTTGGTCATTAACTAGGGTTAACTTACAAATCCATTCAAGTTTTTTTTTTCACCCAATATTTTTTACTACAATATGGCGATTAATATCTCCGTATATGGCTATATTACGTAGGTATAGTTTACTTGTTTAAAACCAATGGACGTCTTTGACAATTTTTGATGTTTTCAGTAAGGTTTTTCTTTCTGAGAAGTGCTTTTTAAATGTAAATACGTTTCGCATTTTAACACGTGATTGCTTATAATTCTTCATTCAGAATTGTGTGGTTTAACGGATGGTTCTCTAAACGTCATTAAAATATCACGTGACCTTCCATTCTGTTTTTGTAGTTTATTCTCAAGTAACACTTGGAATGTCCCTCGCTTCCCTACTTTTACTTAGATTAAAATCTCAAAAAACAAATCACATTCCACACTTTGGGGGGCCGTGGGTGCGTTTTAAGAGTGACAGTCAAATCCCACTCACTATTCGTTCTGACAAGAGTAACCCAACAGTTGGTGGTAGGTAATGTTGACTAGTTGCCTACTCTGTAGTCTGTCACTTGTAGCTTTGCGCGAAATTTAAGAAACAGACAAACACTCTTTGAAATAGCACGTGACCTTCCCCTTATTGTTATTCTGCCTTTTTGAACCTTAATTCACTGTCAAAAGCTGCCGTTCTGAACCTTAATTCACGGCCTGAAGCTGCCGTTTTGAACCTTAATTCACGGCCTGAAGCTGCCGTTTTGAACCTTAATTCACGGCCAGAAGCTGCCGTTTTAAACCTTAATTCACGACCTAAAGCTGCCGTTTTGAACCTTAATTCACTGTCAGAAGCTGCCGTTTTAAGCCTTAATTCACGGCCAGAAGCTGCCGTTTTGAACCTTAATTCACGACCTAAAGCTGCCGTTTTGAACCTTAATTCAAGCCCTGAAGCTGCCGTTTTGAACCTTAATTCACGGCCAGAAGCTGCCGTTTTAAACATTAATTCACGGCCTAAAGCTGCCGTTTTGAACCTTAATTCACGGCCAGAAGCTGCCGTTTTGAACCTTAATTCACGGCCTAAAGCTGCCGTTTTGAACCTTAATTCACGGCCTGAAGCTGAAGTAGAAGTAAAACTCCAGTCAATATTTTATCTGTCTGAACGTTGGTGTGCATAGCCTAATCTGAGGTCTAAACACAAACCAAATATATTACACATAGATCAATAATACTTTTCTGACTTCCATCTCCTAACCATTTACTACATCCAACGTATTATCTGACAGACTGTTTAATATCGTCGTTTGTCAACACTTTACCCAACTGCACAACGTTTTGTTGTCTGTCGTGGTTACCACAACCATACAAAAACTTTATTTGTATAAAGTTTAATACAGGATTTAAGTGAAAATCAGGGACGAGTGTTCTTGCAGTATCTACAGGGAGTAGGTTTTAAACAATTATGGTTAAGTGTTATTTTCTGCCAAACCAAACACATCACTGGGTTTCCATGGCGAAACAGAGTAAGTGTTTACAAACCCCGCCCATGTAAATATTAACGCAGATCACCATTACAGAAAAACCTGTACCAGACTTTTGGAAAGTAACTGGCTCTTACTGTAACCTTAATATAAAAAAATAACCTAGTTAAAAGTGAAATCTTTTAAAAAAAATGCATTGTCATAAAAACACTTACGAATAGTTCCCTCTTCTTCTTTATGTCGGAGGAATTATTAAACAACTTAGAAAAAAAAATATACATGCTTAAAGAACAAAATTGTAACATATAGTTAACATGTAACAAAAGGGGTTTATTTACAATGTTTTATTTTCAAATTAGCTACGAGAAATAAAAGTATTTTCTATGAAATAGGTGTTCATTCGAATAACAAAAAGTACCACACTTTAGAACTGGTCATTTGTTTCGGATATTCGCGCGGAGCTAGCCGCCCCTAATTTTTAATTGATAGACTAGAGGTAAGGCAGCTAGCTAGTCAACAGCAACCAACGCCAACTCTTGGGCATCTCTAATTGTATAGTGGGATTTGATTGTCACAGTCCAACACACCAATCACTTGGCCACGCCCGGACCACTTTATTAACAGTTTCTTATATTCCCCCATTTTTTTTATGATGTAGGTTCTAATGTGCGTAGGTTGTAAGTCCGTAACTTGAGTTGTTGTGATTGTAGATTGTAAAACATGAAACACTCCTCTACTCTCCATTGGCTCAGAGGTAAACATGTAGGTTTATAACGCTAAAAAAAACGGGTTTCGATACCCGTGGTTGGTATAGCACAGACAGCTTATTGTGTAGCTCTGTAGTCCTCTTCGTCTAACCTTCATTTTTCGCCATCTGCACAATTAATACTAAACAATAGAGTGACGTGTTACAGAAGGAATTCGCGTTACGTGATAAATGAACCACATTGTTACGTACAAAGTGATTACCTCTTCCTTGTGATTACGCACAAGACTAATAAGTTGTTTTATCATTATCAGTTTACGTGTTCATTGTTCACCTTTTAAGGAAACGTTACCATTATCTCACTGCTTTTACGTTCCTAACGAACTGTTATTTCCAGTATTACTAAGTATGAAACAATTACATTGAAACATCAATATACGTTTGAAACGAGCACATTTTGATGGTGAAATTAGGTATAATTAAATAGCATGTACACAGCTTATTACTCCCGAAACATTTGCATGTATACAGTTATATCACTTATGAAACAGTAACGTTTACACAGCTCCATTAATCATGACACAGTTACGTTTACACAATTATATATTTTTTTACGAAATAGTAAATTTACACAGTTCTATTACGCATGAAATATTTACGTCCATACAGTTATGTTATTGTTATGTTCACACAGTTATATTACTTATGACACAGTTACGTTCACACAGTTCTATTACTTATGACACAGCTACGTTCCATATCTTACCAAACAGTTAAACTTACACAGTTCCACTACTTACAAATAGTTAAAATTTAACAGTTACATATCTTACTAAACAGTTAAACTTACACAGTTCCACTACTTACAAATAGTTAAAATTTAACAGTTACATATCTTACTAAACAGTTAAACTTACACAGTTCCACTACTTACAAATAGTTAAAACTTAACAGTTCCATATCTTACCAAACAGTTAAACTTACACAGTTCCACTACTTACAAATAGTTAAAATTTAACAGTTCCATATCTTACTAAACAGTTAAACTTACACAGTTCCACTACTTACAAATAGTTAACATTTAACAGTTCCATATCTTACTAAACAGTTAAACTTACACAGTTCCACTACTTACAAATAGTTAAAATTTAACAGTTACATATCTTACTAAACAGTTAAACTTACACAGTTCCACTACTTACAAATAGTTAAAATTTAACAGTTCCATATCTTACTAAACAGTTAAACTTACACAGTTCCACTACTTACAAATAGTTAAAACTTAACAGTTACATATCTTACCAAACAGTTAAACTTACACAGTTCCACTACTTACAAATAGTTAAAACTTAACAGTTACATATCTTACCAAACAGTTAAGCTTACACAGTTCCACTACTTACAAATAGTTAAAATTTAACAGTTACATATCTTACTAAACAGTTAAACTTACACAGTTCCACTACTTACACATAGTTAAAACTTAACAGTTACATATCTTACTAAACAGTTAAACTTACACAGTTCCACT
>NW_013673893.1:21711-25864 GCF_000517525.1 Limulus polyphemus
AAAAGTACTAGTGTAGCAGTCCCTAATTTTGAGACTTTGACTAGGGGGCCGGGCAGCCAGAGAGTAATACCCGCTGCCAGGATGATTTCGTTCGGCTCTTTGAACCAAATAACGTAGCCAACTGTCATTTTTAAAAAGCGCTTACAGATGAAAGTTCGTAGGGTGTTTAGCGACATCGCGACTCGAACCTTCGACCTTTCATTCCGCAGCCCGACGCTCTATTCTTTAGGCCACCCCCGAACACTTACGTTTATTACGAAACAGTTAAACTTTGTGCGACTGTTTTTGAATACATAATAACTTATAACTATCCACTTCCTCAAGCTAGTTCTATAAGCTTCCATTGTAACTATCCACCTCCTCAAGCTAGTTCTAAAAGCTTCCATTGTTCCTAAAAATATGAAAGGAAGCGTTGTCGGTCTTCTTCCGTCACTCATCTCCAACCTCCATCGTACCAGTCGCGAATGACGGACGATTTTATCGTGGATATTTATTTGGGTTAATAAAACCTTCGAACGTCAGTCAACTTGAGTTTCTATAGGGGCGCCAGATGGCGTCACATTAAAGATGTAGAGGCAAAAAAAAAAATAGTTATAGAAATATTTTAAAAATTTGCCATAAAAACATTTATTAGAAGAACAATAGAAGCTTAAGTTACCGAAACATAATTCCATACTAATAGGTGAAGACTGACTTTTGTTTAAAACTTGTCAACACCGGGTTGATTTGAAATGTGTTCGTACACGAACAATAGGCCTGGCGAACTGGTAATTTCAATCAATGAAATGGTTTAATTCGGATTTGAATTTTAAGTAACCAAAGCATTGTTAGCGTCCAAAATGTCATTTCTACTTCCACGAAGCCCTGCAGATCCACCAAGTCCTGCTTCGTTTCCAACCAGTTTTATATACAATCACATCAAGAACCACACTATACAGAATTGATTTATATATTCCTGCCTCCAGACGTTTCTCAAATATTTATTCTGCAGATTTAAACATTTTTTTTTTGTTGGTTCAGTGTGGTTCATATATATTTTTTCTGTTTGCTTGAACATAGTATTTTAGACTTAATCTCAGATTGTCGATACTTTAGTGAAAATTTTATATAAAAGTGTTTCTGGTAATGAAATTTTAAACACTTTTCTAAAAGACATTTAGCAGGAACTGTAGAATCGGAATATTTTAACACATTGAAAGTACCTCCGTACATACTTTAAAATTCCATTAACTTGTTAATGAATGTGGTACAATAGAGGGGAGGTTATTTATATTTTTAGCAGCTTTTTTTTTAGAGCTATACCTTGGCAATTCTATAAGACCTGCTATACACTTGTTGTGTGAAAGTTGTCATTAAAATACTTCGATACACACACACACATCAGTGTATACCCTTACAAAATACATAATACAGTTTCATGTTAGAAAACATTTCTCATGTTTTTGTGTTTCTTACATACATGTCTCCCCCTATAAATTGTATAAACACCTGTTAAAGAAAGCTTTTAACAACGTCACATTTCATCTGTTTTCCTTTTGTGTACCCCTCCCCCCGGTAGCTCAGCAGTAAGTCTCGTAGCCGACAACATTAAATATAACAACATCCCATTTCATCTGTGTTTCTTTTGTGTACCCCTCCCCCCGGTAGCTCAGCAGTAAGTCTCATAGCTGACAACACTAAATATTCGGGTTTCGATACCCGAGGTGGGCAGAGCACATTTTGTAGCTTTGTGTTTAATAATAATAATAATAACTTATTTTTTGAGACTTTGACTAGGGTTTAGGCTAAAACTCACATGCGTTTACTTATTACAATTATCACTTTCGAAGATTAATGTGTACTACAATACATGAATCTAGAGTGTGACATATTATCATTGTACTTCGTGTTTCAGTTTGTGTAACAATACAGGGTGTGAAAAGAATGGTTATCTACGTTGAAAGTAGATAATGACCACCGCCAACTCTTGAGCTACTCTTGTTTCACTGAATAATGGAATTTGATTGTCACTCTTATACAGCCCCCAAAGTTCGAAGCGCATTTTTGAGGCTACAGTGTGAGAATCACGAACCATCGGATTCACAGTCCGTGCACGCTAACCACTAGGCTACGCCCGAATTAGGAAAAAAAAAACTATTAAAAGCATAAGTTCTTGGTGCTCGAGACACACTGCTAAGGACAGGATATCATTATTTGATGAATCAGCGAGTCCGAAAAGTTATTAAGAACTTTATAATTACATTGTTTTACGCAAAAAAAAAAGGTACACCGTAAAATAATTAGAAAATAAAAACTCGAGTTTAAAAGATAATAAATTTTCTATCGGAAGTCGCTCGAATGGAAACGAAAAACAAAACAAAACCGATCAACTAACACCGGCGACCTAACTCGCCAGCTTGCTCGATAATCAGGAAATCTTGATTATAAAACTTGTGATTAAGCTTCCGTGAGGAACGGATTATAGCTCACTCGGGAATCGCTTCTTCCGGTAAAGTCGTGTCGCCCGGAAGTATGGAAGGTCTGGAAATAGCGTAGCAATGGTTCTTGCGAGTGTGTTACTGGCTAACCGTTGTAGCGTGAGAATGTCTGATCCCTCCTTCAATGCGGAGACGTAAATATTGAACAGAGGGTATATTTATTTCATCCAATCAATCGTAACAAACAATTTAGTGGTTAGGGTGTTCGTCTTGCAATCTGAGGGTCTCGGGTTTGAATCCCTGTCACCGAATATGCTCGCCCTTTCAGCCGTAAAGGCGTTCTAATGTGACGTTCAATCCCTATATTAGTAAAAGAGTAGCCCAGCAGCCGGCAGTTGGTGGTGATCACTAGTTGCCTTCCCTTTAGTCTTTCACTGCTAAATTAGGGACGGCTAGCGCAGACAACCCCCTTGTTGCTTTGCGCGAAATTCAAACCAAGCTATCACAGGAGGATATATGTGGGTGTGTGCGTGTAACCTTTTAAGGCGTAAGGACCACAACTTGAAATCTTTTAAAAAATGGAGTGATTATTCGACAAAAAAAAAAAATAAGTAATTATTTGACAGCTTCTATTTTTTCATCATGACCAATACGTTCAATACTGCTTAAAATGGACATAACACCTGAATAAGAATAAACACGAGGGAATCCTCAATAGCCGCGTACTAGAAATTCTTTTAATCAGGATTAGAATAAATTAATCTATGAGACCTTTGTTTTCCTTTTATATTTCTGTGCACCAGCAATACAAAGCGTGGGGCGCGCGTATACCGATTCGATTTTGTTACTCATCAGGTCTTGTACCAGCGCACCTCAAATTGACCTCCTGGGTCCAAAAATGTAAATTATATTTCAGAACGGACAAGAGATGACGGAACTATGAGCTAAAAGTTTGTACATGAACAACTCAGAGCCATTCTATGAATCGATAAGGCTCACTCAGAGCTATACTATGAGTCGCTAATCCTCACTCATAAGTGCCGGAAAACTGTTGACATTAAGAAAACGAATTCTGCCTTTAGGCCCGATTAGATGGCTCCAAGTTTAAATTAGGCTTCGCTCACAATTAGGCTTCAATTTCTGCTTATACATATTGTAATATACATATTATATTATATTGCAGTAAATGGTTGGATTTACTATAAATGATCCACCGAGACATAGATAAAAGTGGCACAGCACTTAAAGAGTTATATCAGTATTTCAAAACATAGTCTAGAGTGGTACAACACTTAACAAAGTGTCTTAGCATTTCATAGTTCAGGGTAGCAGAGCATTTAAAGAAGTATTTCAGGACATCAAAACGTAGTTCGGGGTGGCACAGCAGGCGTTTCAACAATTAAAAATAGTTCAGGGTAGTTTATTAGTAATCAAGTGTATCAACACACCAAGATATAGTTCAGATTATCTCAACAGTAATCAGGTGTATCAACACACCAAGATATAGTTCAGATTATCTCAACAGTAATCAGGTGTCTCAACACACCAAGATATAGTTCAGATTATCTCAACAGTAACCAGGTGTCTCAACACACCAATATATAGTTCAGATTGTCTCAACAGTAATCAGGTGTATCAACACACCAAGATATAGTTCAGATTATCTCAACAGTAATCAGGTGTATCAACACACCAAGATATAGTTCAGATTGTCTCAACAGTAATCAGGTGTCTCA
>NW_013673893.1:26345-27511 GCF_000517525.1 Limulus polyphemus
CTGCTGTGTCTATCGTGGGGAATCTTGTTTGTTTAACTATCTCAACAGTAATCAGATGTCCCAACACACCAATATATAGTTCAGATTATCTCAACAGTAATCAGGTGTCCCAACACACCAAGATATAGTTCAGATTATCTCAACAGTAATCAGATGTCCCAACACACCAATATATAGTTCAGATTATCTCAACAGTAATCAGGTGTCCCAACACACCAAGATATAGTTCAGATAGTTTCAACATATGCCATAAGGATTAAGCTGCCTAATGCTTAAATAATGTAAGCTTTTGTTGGAGTGTTAATACTTGAAAAACTTACACCACTTGTCTAATCTATGATAACGCAATATGCTACTGATTAGGGTACGATGGAGGTTTACAGTTCAAGCACGCTAGGTTTGGTTCACAGTCTATATACAAGAGCACAGAAGGTGTTTATAATACGAGCACTCATTTATATAAAACTATTAAATGGCTAGATCGATCCACAGAGTAATATTTTCTAGCGTTCATATTTAGTAGAAATTCTCATTAAGTAGAAATAGTTTTCCAGCCTTTTTTTTGTGGATAAAGTTATTAGAACCGAAACTTAGCAGTATTGGTTCATTTGTATATATATTGGCGGTAAGTTTCCGAACTTATAACCCTAAAATCCGGGGTTTGGTTCCCCACGGTAGACACAGTAGATAGCCCAGTGTGACTTGGCTCTTAAACAAACAAGATTCCCCACGATAGACACAGCAGATAGCCCAATGTGACTTGGCTGTTAAACAAACAAGATTCCCCACGATAGACACAGAAGATAGCCCAATGTGACTTGGCTAACACACCAAGATATAGTTCAGATTATCTCAACAGTAATCAGGTGTCCCAACACACCAAGATATAGTTCAGATTATCTCAACAGTAATCAGGTGTCCCAACACACCAAGATATAGTTCAGAGGGACACCTGATTACTGTTGAAATAACCTGAACTATATCTTGGTGTGTTGATACACCTGATTACTGTTGAGACAATCTGAACTATATATTAGTGTGTTGAGACACCTGATTACTGTTGAGATAATCTGAACTATATCCTGAACTATATATTGGTGTGTTGGGACATCTGATTACTGTTGAGATAGTCTGAACTATATCTTGGTGTGTTGGGACACCTGATT
>NW_013673893.1:28308-33161 GCF_000517525.1 Limulus polyphemus
GTGACTTGGCTACTAAACAAACAAGATTCCCCACGATAGACACAGAAGATAGCCCAATGTGACTTGGCTCTTAAACAAACAAGATTCCACACGGTAGACACAGCAGATAACCTAATGTGACTTGGCTACTAAACAAACAAGATTCCCCACGATAGACACAGAAGATAGCCCAATGTGACTTGGCTCTTAAACAAACAAGATTCCACACGGTAGACACAGCAGATAACCTAATGTGACTTGGCTACTTAAACAAACAAGATTCCCCACGATAGACACAGAAGATAGCCCAATGTGACTTGGCTCTTAAACAAACAAAAGTATGTAATTTTATTTTCCTGCTCCAAGCATAGTTCTATTTTTTTTCTCTCTCTGTAAATCCTACTTTTAAAATTAACCTTTTATGCAAGCATAATTATAAAACCACAGAGTTAAATAGAAATCATTATATACTCTATCTGTCTATCTATGTATATATATTCCCAACGTTAATTGATGGCTAAAACAAATTAATTTTTAAACATTAGGAACTAAAAACTTGATACTCGTTATTAGTTGGTAAAGGCTAGAGTAGCGTTCGAATAAGATCTGGTAACACATGTATGTTCCATGTAGCAAGTTACCGGTTAATTACAGGACATAATATTGTCCACCAATAACATAAAGGCTAAGATAAAAAGGAGTAATATGTAGGAGATAGTGGTTTGTCATTAAGCTTAGAGAAAGCAATTATAACAAACCACGCCACTCCTTTCGTACGCCCACCTCCTACTAAAAATAATTTTCAAAATAAGTTAGGGCTAAGTTCATTAGTGGAATTGTTAGGACATTGGTACTTTCAGTGAAAGGAGGCTTTGGAAGGAAATTGTTTTTGAAACAGCATAATTATAAGACTATAATATAAATAAAACATCTCATTTGAAATAGCTTATAAATGAAACACCTGGGATACAAATGTTATTTAGTGAACTTTATAGCAAAGGCTTATAAGAAATATCTGTAATAAAATATTTAAGGATAGCTTACGTTAAACATTTGACATATAAATGTTAATACAAAAATATCTGTAGTAAAATTTCGTATGATATATTTGAAAAAGAAAACAAAAACTAACTAAGAATGGGGATAAATTATCTAAGCCGATCACCAGCAACGATGAGCTTACCATAAAATCATTGAATGAAATACGTTTGCCTCAACAGGGGAGTATATGAAACGCGTAACAACATGTAAGGACGAACGTACTTTACTATAGAAAAAAAAAAAACAGAAAAAGATAAAATACAACATATAACATCAGTAATTTAGAGAATCGTTTCCTTTTTTAGAGCTACGGAAAGATAAATTTCATTTAGCAAGGTCTAGAGGGAGCTGCTGTAAACAGTATGTTAAAGTGGTGACAGTTGCATGTTATTTTTGTTGTATTTAGAATCTTCGTCCCAAGCTACACAGGAGCCATCTGCGTACAGTCGTCTATAATTTCGAACTGATAAGCAGTTTAGTCGACAACACCCATCGCATGCTATTAGAGTATTCTTATGTTGACTTAATAGTAGGATTTGCTCATCACCCCTTTAGAATATTCATAGTCCCAAAATCATAGGGTTTTCGGCTACGGGCTTCATACCATGCTTTCTCGGGTTTACAGTCCAGCCATGCTAACTACTAGGCTTAGTTACAAAAGGCTGAAGCTGTACCTACGAACATCAAACTATACATTTAAGTAAACAACATCAAGAGAATGAAACAACATCAAACTTGAGATTATTTGGTTGCTGAACGAGGTGTGCTTAGAAATGTGAATCCGGGGGCTCATGGTTCGCGTCCCGTTGCTACAAGATCGCGCTCCTTGCTTTGGGTGGGCGTGTTATAAGAGTGACGGCCATCTGTTCGATTACAATAACCTAAGAAGTGGCAATGGGTGCTATTGACTGGATGCCTTCCCTCAGTTCAAAACTAGGGATGGCTAGCGAATGTAAGTAGGCCTTGTGTAGCTTTGCGCAAATATTCGAAGCAAGAAAACGGGCGAATACGTTTTTGTTGCTTCTTAATGATTAAAAAAGTTGCTCTAAATTTTTCTAGTCTTTCATGAGCATTATAGACGTTTGAAGGTTGTATGTTTAGTATTAATGATTACTGTTACGAGTGCAAACAGTTTAATGATCATATTGCAGATTTCCTTTTACTAAAAGTAGGCTTGAAAATATAATATGTGACGTAAAGGCCTAACGAACTCTTTGATTCGTCTTATCTGCTCATAGATTAAATGTTAAATTTTGTCTTCGGTAAAAAAAATCTAAAATATGATCATTAAACGGTTAACTTGCTATATAACATCGAATTATAAATTAGGTGCAATGTCGTAATATTATTCATACATCTCAATTAGTTTAGATTACTATAAGGTGAGTTAAAAATCACTCAAAACCCCCATAAATATTATACACACATCACCATTATAAGAGGCCTAACTGTAACTCGCTGATTGGCTGTTTCAGTTATAATGATGAGTCCTGAGTAGAAGAAACTTCAGTCTACGGTACAGGGTGCGGCGAAAGAAAGTAATGCAATAGGCCTAAACGTCGAAGATTATGTTTCGAAGTTTACTTTCAATGACGAGGAAATTGCGCATACAGTATTAACGATAGAATTATTATCGATAATGTATACTTGTAACGAAGTGCTCGTTTACGTAAGTGAACTTTATATTATCTGAAAGGCTTAAAATGTTGGTTTAGGGTTGATATTTTAAACGTTTACATGTTAATGTACGTTTTGTCAGCTCTGACTGTAATATTCTTTACAAAGCTTAGTTTGAGTAAGGTGGCTAATGTTGATGTTTAGAATGTTTCATGACATAAGATAGTACTGGTATATTTTACTTTATAGGTATTTCGGCTGATTTAGGACTGACTTTAAGTATATAATAGTAGTTTCAAAGTTTCTCATAAGCTAAGAGTATAAGAATAAGTTAACACACACACACATATAGATATATATAAACAGAAGTCTTAACTCAAACTTACTAAATTTGTACTGGTGTCACAATATTAGGCTTAACTCAGTCTTGTTAATCTAAGTTAGTATTTATATGACAAAGTTTAGCTTAACTTATACATGCTAGGTTCGTACTGGCGTCACAAAATTTGTCTGAACTTATCTTTACTAATTTCTTCTATTATAAGAACATTACTTTCAATTCCGCCTTGATAAATGCTTACTTGTACGAAAACAGTATGCTCAACTTATCCTTACTATATTCATTCTAGTATGACAGTATTTGGCTTTACTTAGTTTACCGGATTTGTACTGAAATAGTAACATTATGCTCAGTTCAACCTTCACAGATTCGTAATGGAATGGCATTAGGCCTAACTTAGCCTTACTAGATTCCAACTTTATGATAGCATTAGGCTTAGATGAATTTTATTATATTTTTACTGGTATTAAAACACCAGAGTTGAATAAGTCTTATTCTATTTGCGTTGGTATGATAACATTTGTATCAATTCATGTTCGTGCTAATTACAGTATTTAAGACTCAACCTTTTTAAGAATTTTTCGAATATGATATTGTTTGAGATTCAGCATTATTAATTCTTTCGACTTAGATTTAAATTAACTTAATACTCTATGAATTTATTAAGTCTGGGTTGTTGGAATACGAAACTTTAGTCGTATTTTAAGAGTATTTGACAAGAATCTTTTAGTTAAGTAGCATGTCTCAGGACTCCAGCTATATTTACATGAAGTAAATAAGTCAAAGCTCAGCAAGAAGAAAGGCAGGATCTACAAAAGGGTGCTTGTCCAATATAGATGATTGTTGAAATACAAAGACCAAGAATTAAAGATGTTTATCTTTAAAGTCGGCTAATTTACATTCTTTCTTTTCCTATTGTTTTTTGCTTTCTTCATTCTTTATCGTCTTCTTTCTTTTCACCATTTCTTTCCCCCTTTTTAAAAATTTTCCCTACTTCTTATTGACTTGTTCATTCTTTGTTCTTGGTCATTTTATTTCTAGTCAGCATCTTAACATTATACATTTTGTCCTTATTCGACCGTTTATTCTTTGAGATATTTGTCTTGATTGAAAAGTCGAGTTGGTTCATAACATCTTTTTTTGAGCGCGAATTCGCGGATTTCTTTGGAAGTTTGTAGTACTTGTTTGAACAGCGAAACTCTGGTTCTTCTAGCTAGACAGTTTAATTTGTTTACCTATGTGAAACTACGAAACTGTATTGAAAGATTCGGTTATAAGTTAATTATAATAATGTAAGAAAACCCAAAATCAGCTGGTGATGCAGTAATAGAAATGAAGGAAACACAACATGACACAGAAGGAACTTATTGCTAAGTCAGCAGAAAGTAGAACTGTTCATGACACAGACGGAACTTATTGCTAA
The DNA here is from genome assembly GCF_000517525.1 of Limulus polyphemus. NCBI lineage: Eukaryota > Metazoa > Arthropoda > Merostomata > Xiphosura > Limulidae > Limulus > Limulus polyphemus. Next base: position 32,709 of record NW_013673893.1, read on the forward strand.
GTCAGCAGAAGGTAGAACTGTTCATGACACAGACGGAACTTATTGCTAAGTCAGCAGAAGTAGAACTATTCATGACACAGACGGAACTTATTGCTAAATCAGCAGAAGGTAGAACTCTTCGTGACACAGAAGGAACTTATTACTGGGTCAGCAGAAAGTAGAACTGTTCATAACACAGAAGGAACTTATTGCTAAGTCAGCAGAAAGTAGAACTGTTCATGACACAGAAGGAACTTATTGCTAAGTCAGCAGAAAGTAGAACTGTTCATGACACAGACGGAACTTATTGTTAAGTCAGCAGAAGGTAGAACTGTTCATGACACAGAAGGAACTTATTGCTAAGTCAGCAGAAGGTAGAACTGTTCATGACACAGATGGAACTTATTGCTAAGTCAGCAGAAGGTAGAACTGTTCATGACACAGAAGGAACTTATTGCTAAGTCAGCAGAAGGT
>NW_013673894.1:0-1010 GCF_000517525.1 Limulus polyphemus
ATTTTTTCAGGGATACTGCCCAGAATTAAATGTGGGGATGAAGTTGGAATGGATGGTTTATGTTTAACTCAACTGTAAGGGAAGTTTTAAACTAGGACTACACAATGGTGAGGGCCAGGAAAAACTAAATGCAAAAAGAATAAGAAGCAGAGTAAAGTTTAGCATAGGAAACGAGTATAGAAGTAGTTATAAGAGTAGGCTTAATTCTTACTGTTGTAATGCTAGAAGTATAAGAAATAAAATAGATGACTTTAGAGCACTGGTAGGAATGGAGGATTTTGATATAATGGTAATAACTGAAACATGGTTAAACATAGATGATTTTGCTGACAGAAATGTTTTTGAAATACAGTGTTACAGGCTATTTAATAGGGATAGGGTATTAAAGAGAGGAGGAGAAGAGGTTAGGAGTTTTATATGTAAAATGTGAGTTACATCCTGTTGAAGTTGAGGACATCAAAGATAATAGCAAGGAGATTGAAACCATTTAGATTTATATTGCTGGATATACAGGGAAAAAGCTTTTAGTGGGAATTTGTTACAGACCACCAAATGATACTGATGAAATTAGCGAGAAAGTTTACAATGAGATTAAGATTTCGGCCGTTAAAGAACTCATAATTATGGGTGATTTAAATTTCAAGCATATAGATTGGAAAGTGCTAGAGTCAAACCATGAGGGAGAAAAGTTTTTGTAAACTGTTGAGGATGGCTTTTTCACCAGTTAGTCAAGGAACCTACTAGAAACAATGCTATTTTAGATTTATTGTTAACTTCAAATATAGAAATGATAGAGAGGGTGTAAATTGGGGAACATCTAGGTTCAAGTGATCATTGCTCTATTAGGTTCAATGTTTTTAGCTACATATTGAGATAAGGAATAATGATAGTGTGGTTACAAATTTCAAAAAAGCAAATTTTGAAGGGATGAGACAAGAATTATCTGTTGTGAATTGGGCAGCTGAGTTATTTGGAAACGCTGATCAGATATTGAAATTTTTAAAGATAAA
>NW_013673894.1:1893-3466 GCF_000517525.1 Limulus polyphemus
GTGCCACATAAAAGGCTTCTAAAAATTATATCTATAGGTGTGGGGAACAAGTTAACAAATTGGATAGAAGAGTGGCTAAATGGAAGAAAGTAGAGGGTTGTTACAAACTGGATTAATGTCACAAGTGGGGTACCTCAGGGCTCAGTCTTACGACTCTTACTCTTTTTGATTTACATCAATGACATAGATTAAGGAATGGCCACTAAATTACTTACATTTGCAGATGATATTAAGGTCTTGGGTGTTGCTAGCTGTGAAGAGGATGCTGCTGATTTACAAAAGTATTTAGATCATTTAGTAAGTTGGGCAAATAAATGGCAAATGGGTTTTAATTATATTAAATGAAATATACTGCATGTGGGTTATCATAATTTTAATTATAAGTATAATTTGGATGGGAATAACCTTAATAGTGTCATGAAAGAAAGGGATCTTGGTTTAATAGTTGATCAGCCATCCAAAGAGTGTACTGTTGCTAGTGGTAGTGTAAATGAGATTTTAGGTTGTATCTATAGAAATATTGAATACAAGTCTAAAGAGGTTCTACTTTCATTGTATAAGATTACTGGTTAGGCCACATTTGAAATACTGTCTTCAGTCTTAGGCTCCTTACCTTAAGAAAGACATTGAATTGTTGGAAAAGATTCAGAGAAGGGTTACTAGAATGGTGCCTGGAATGGAGGGGTTGTCATACGAGGAGGGGATGAAATCTTTTAAATTGTTTTTTCTTGAAAAAAAAAGAGTTAGGGGGGTCTGATTGAGGTGTTTAAGATTGTAAAGGTAATTGATAGTGTTGATGCATTATGCATAATGTAAAAACAATTCCTACTGCTAGATATAAAGTTGGTGATAATGTTAGAATTTCAAAGTATAGAGAAACATTCACAAAAGGATACCTCCCAAATTTTACCAAAGAGATATTCATTATAATTGAAATTTTACCAACAGATCCTATAACTTTTAGAATTACAGATCTAAATAACGTAAAAATTGAAGGAAGTTTCTATGAAGTCGAATTAGTTAAATACGATAAGAAAGATGAAGTTTTGTAAGATTGTAAAAATAATTAAAAAATGGTGATAAAGTATCTGTGAAATGGATAGGATATTCACATCAATTTATAAAGTATCTGTAAAATGGATAGGATATTTACATCAATTTAATTATTGGATTAAAATTGCAAATATAATCCGAGAGGGTTTATTTTTACCTCGAATATTTCCATTATTAATTCTTTATGGGTAGTTCTTTCATTCTGTTGTATATATTGATTCTATTACGTTTATAGGGAATTCTCAAAATTATTTATATCTCTTGTTAATCTTATAATAATGCTTTTACTCTTGAATTAACATTACAATTTTGAGTTTTGATAACAAAATAAGAATACTTCCCTAAATATATTGTTACGTCTCCGTTTGTTAATTAACTTTCCGTAACTTCGTTCCGACGAACTTTAACGACACAAGTCCTTACTTAATAAAACTGACTGGTTTTGGGTTCCGTACCTGAGTTCCAGAGCCTCTACCAGTGCTCTACAGTTGTGTCTGTCGGCTGCTGTCAACTGTCCAAG
>NW_013673894.1:4466-7129 GCF_000517525.1 Limulus polyphemus
CTACCTACACACACATTACCGTCACGTTGTCACTCTCTTTTATATACCATACTACCCTATATCTAGTAAATGCTAGAGCATTCGCCAAAGTACGGGATAGTTCTAGAAAGTAGAGGGCGTGAGAGTAGTCACGTGATCTCGATGACGCAACAATATTTTTAAATTAAAATAAACTAATGATGCTTTTCAGTCCTCAGTGCTTCATGGGGTTTGATTTAATATATTTCATTTTTCTGTCCATTTATAATTTCTCATGCTGAATTAACTGCATTAAACATTGTGTGATTACTGTTCATCATGGTTTGAATTGTAATATTCTTACTAAGAATTTGATCATTTAAGTGTCCAACGTGAAATTTATATTTTTGTTCCAGTTTATATTTACCAGTTTTTTCCAATTGATGGTAACACTCCTGACGTTACCCTGTCAGTAAATTTTTCTGATAAATACATTTTGATCTAAATATTAATTTGTACAACCCACTCTCATTAATGAAGAGGTTGTGTGTTAAAGTGGTAAGTCTCTGACTGGCCCTTTATATTTTTATCATTTGTTTATTTTTACTATCATTATTGTCATAAATAGCTTGAGTGGGATTTTTATATTCTAATACTTTGGCTACATCCTTAGCTTTAAAGCAAGGATTACCATTTTCATCTAAAATGAAGTATACATACTTATTATTAAATATTAATAGTTTTGATATGTAAAAGACCTTCCAATTATTTAGAAACATTTTTATCAATATAAACCTAATTTATATTAAGTTATATTAAGAAATCAGAGTTTTGGAGCCAACTTGTATTTACTATCAATGTATAATTTTTCCGATTAATGGATCCAAGTAAAACGTTTTAAACCATCATGACATTCTATAGGTTTTAAATTCTTATAATAAACTTTATCCATATTTTTTCGTTTTTATTTGATTTAATTTCTTTTAGCTCATTTAGTTTTATTATATGATAATAATAATAAGAAAATGGATGATTTAACTGATGAAAAATTTATAAATAAAAATAATATTTGTCATATCTGTGATAAGCCTATAGGTGATGAAAAGACAGTTCACGACCATGATAATTTAACTGGAAAATATAGAGGACCGACTCATAATAGCTGTAATCAGTTATATAGAAATCCTTCACTAATTAGCCATCTGTTTATCAAAGAATTAGGGTGAGATGATAAACAAATTAAACTGATTTCAAACAATGAAGAAAAATATATTTCATTTAGTAAAAAAATCGGTAACATGGAATTAAGATTCTTAGATTTATTGAAGTTCATGGCTAGTAGTTTAGGTTCATGGCAAGTAGTTTAAGTTCATGGCAAGTAGTTTAGGTTCATGGCTAGTAGTTTAGGTTCATGGCTAGTAGTTTAAGTTCATTGCTAGTAGTTTAAGTTCATGGCTAGTAGTTTAAGATCATGGCTAGTAGTTTAGGTTCATGGCTAGTAATTTAGGTTCATGGCTAGTAATTTAGATAGATTTTCAAATAATCTAAAAAAAAAGAACAGTTCAAAAACACAAAGCAGTATTTTCCAGAAGATAAGCTCGATCTTGTGATAAGAAAAATAGTTTATTCTTATAATTATATGGACTTGTTTCATAAATGTAATGAAACACAATTACCACCAAAAGAAACATTTACAGCCCATTGAACGAATGTGATATTTCAGATGAAGACTACTAACACGTACAAAACGTTTAGAATACGTTTAATATACAAAACACGGAGACTATTCTGATCTTTATCTAAGCACTGGTGTTTTGATATTAGCTGATATTTTGCTTGAAAACATGTAAATTAGAGCCTACTTGGTATTATAGAGCATCTGGTCTATTATGGGATGCAATGTTAAATATGACTGATGTTGAATTACAATTATTGACTGGAATGTGATATGATGTTAATACTTGAGAAAGTTGTTCGTGGAGGTATATGACAGTGTTATAATATAGAGTTCAAGCAATCTGATTGGCTTAAGAAATACACTGACAACTGAGAACGATAGCTACTAAATTGTTGAATAATTCTGTATTTGGAAATACTGTGGAAAAGGAGTTGATACAAGATTGTGTTCTGATCCAAACAAAATGTATTCTATTCAAGCTAATAAGAAAGCATTAAGCTCGAATGACAACAATAATAATAATATATATATATATCACTATCTGTCGCCCCCTAGTGGCACAGTGGCATGTCTACGGACTTTCAACACTAGAAACAGATTTCGTGGTGGGCAGAGCACAGATAGTCCTTTGTGTAGCTTTGTATTTAATAACAAACAACACTATTTGTCGCCTTATATTTTTTAGGTTTATTTAAAATTGACAAAAATACTTATTTATAAAAACTTATTTATAATATAGCTTTTAAAATTGCCGAGATTAAGATTAATTCCTGCTACTAATAATATGCGACTATTTATAGAAATACATAAATTACAAGTAATAATTTCTAAACCATCATCGACTACTATTGTTTATTTGATCAGAAAGAAACATGTAAAACTATAACTTAAATAAGAAGTAAAAATGATGAAATATATTATATTCAAGTTAATAAGAAAGCATTAAACTCGAATGACGATAATATATATATACAGGGTGTCCCAAAAAAATGTATACACATTTTGAATGATTATAAATAGAATGTTT
>NW_013673894.1:7860-15079 GCF_000517525.1 Limulus polyphemus
TTTCACCTGATCAATTTTATAACAAGATCATTCAGAAAGATATTTCAAGTATTTTTCCCTGATCGATTTAATAACAAGATCATTCAGAAAGATATTTCAAGTATTTTTCCCTGATCAGTTTAATAACAAGATCATTCAGAAAGATATTTCAAGTATTTTTCCCTGATCGATTTAATAACAAGATCATTCAGAAAGATATTTCAAGTATTTTTACCTGATCAATTTAACAACAAGATAATTCAGAAAGATATTTCAAGTATTTTTCCCTGATCAGTTTAATAACAAGATCATTCAGAAAGATGTTTCAAGTATTTTTACCTGATCAGTTTAATAACAAGATAATTGAGAAAGACATTTTAAGACAATGAATGAAATTGATATTTTCCCTTGTTTACAAAGAAATTAAAGATTGTGGAAATCACATAAGAACTCATATCATTAAATTAGGTACCTTTAATGATTTTTCGATGTTTTTGGTTGTTTACTGATAATTTTTGGTTACTTTTTAATGATTTTTGTCTATCTTTAATTTTGCATCTTTTGAATTGTTTGATCTCTAAGTGTGTAGTAGTACATGCATGATGTTTTTGTATTACTTTGAACTGAAAGAGATTAAAATGGTTTGTTCCCCTACAGGTGGGGCAGAATATTGTGTATATACTACTCCTAAATTTAAGAACACTCATTGTTCTCGTCATGGTTTCATTTTCAAATCCATAATATCAACTATGTACACTTTCTAGAAAGTGTTGATTTTTTTGCTTTTCTTGCTGGGCAATATTTCAAAACAACAACAACAATGGACTAAGCGTCTTTCAGGGACTTTTAGGCTATCCCTACCTATCAGATATTTGGATAGATAGCTTCATTTGAATACCTGAAACGCGGGCATAATTATACACCTGGATAGTGATGAACGTGGGCGTATTGCACGCTTTCGGATATCATGCTTTCCAAGAATATTTGTTTATTGTTCATACATTATCATGTTTTGTTCAATTTTATGAAGTTTTTTTTAAAAAGCAGTTCGCAATTGTTAGCTCGAATAATATGATAAAAAAAATCGCAGTAAAATATAGCAGCGACTTGGTTTTGTCTATGTGATTGTGGTACAGGCGAAGCTCGACTTAAATTGGGCACGTGGGCGTGCCCTAAAGGAAGTATTAGTGTAAAAGGTCTTTTCAACGAAACTTTGACAAAATGACGTAAAACAGCCCATAAAATCATAAAATTACTTCAAGTATAAACTTGAAAAAGGTTTTTTTTTCGCATGTAATTTCTGTCTGCTATGAGATAAATTGGTAACATGTTGTGTAATTAGGCTTTAGTTAGTTTTTATGTACGCGGGTCTGCTTTTTACTGAAAAAAAAGTAGGCCTAACTAACCTAAAATTGTGAAATTAGTGAGATAATGCAGATCAAAGCGCTACCTATAGCTGACTAATGATGAGCCTCGAGCGATATGAGTAATGATTAGCTTTTGTCATATCAAAGCTAGCTGACTTCTGTATCAGTTCATAATTAGGGACAAATATGTGCAGATAGCCCTTTTAGCTTAGCGTCTAAATTCCGAAACAAAAACACATACCAGTTCTGCGTTTTCCCTGTTTTTATTCTGACGTATATTAAGATTAGACTGTGAATAAAATGATAAGGGTAAAGATCTAAGTATACATGGACGTAAGGTTAAATAAAAAAACACAGACAAGTAGCATATCTTACTTGTCTAGTTAGTTATTGAGAAAAATAATTTTTACCTGTTTGATTTGTAGTTTTTCTTGTTCAAAAATTAACGGGATTTTTTTAGTCTACCTTCTTACACCATACTATAATTTGGTTGAACAGTTAACCACTTCTTACATCATGATGTAATTTGGTTGAACAATTAACCACTTCTTACACCATGCTGTAATTTGGTTGAACAATTAACCACTTCTTACATCATGATGTAATTTGGCTGAACAATTAACCACTTGTTACACAATACTGTAATTTGATTGAACAATTAACCACTTCTTACACCATGCTGTAATTTGGCTGAACAATCAACCACTTCTTACACCATGCTTTAATTTGGTTTAACAATTAACCACTTCTTACATCATGCTGTAATTTGGTTTAACAATTAACCACTTCTTACACCATGCTTTAATTTGGTTGAACAATTCGCTACTTGTTACACAATTCTGTAGTTTGGTTGAAGCATTAACCAGTTCTTACACCATGCTGTAATTTGGTTGAACAATTAACCACTTCTTACACCATGCTGTAATTTGGTTGAACAATTCGCTACTTGTTACACAATTCTGTAGTTTGGTTGAAGCATTAACCACTTCTTACACCATGCTGTAATTTGGTTGAACAATTAACCACTTCTTACATCATGATGTAATTTGGTTGAACAATTAACCACTTGTTACACAATACTGTAATTTTGTTGAACAATTCGCTACTTGTTACATCATGATGTAATATGGTTGAACAATTCGCTACTTGTTACATATTACTGTAGTTTGGTTGAAGTATTAACCACTTCTTACACCATGCAGTAATTTGGTTGAACAATTAACCACTTCTTACATCATGATGTAATTTGGTTGAACAATTCGCTACTTGTTACACAATACTGTAATTTGGGTAAATAATTCAACACTTATTACTCCTGCATAAAAAACAAACAGAAATATTACTATTAACAAGTAAGCTAACGACATATAGTAGACTGTAATTCAATAGGTGCATGTGTGAGTGTGGGTCTTTTCGGTTAATTTTGTCATAAAGGGCCGGTCGTGGCCAAATAATTAGAATGTCCGGATTGTGAGTCCGAGAGCTTATGGTTCACAGCCCAGTGTCACAAAAATACGCTCAGCGCTTTGAAGCCGTGAGTGCATGCACGGTGAGAGAACAGTCAAATCCCAGTATTCGGACAGACAAAGGTAGCTCGAGAGTTGGCGATGAGTGGATTTGAATGTGTTTGAAAATATTGTTCAATAAATTAAAAGAAATGTAAATAGAAAATTAAATTATTTCAAATTTGGAAAAACCATTTCGAAATAACGATTAACCCTTAACCCTAATATTGCAATTCCAGTTAGCCCTGATAGCTCAACCATCTTTTACGTTTTATTTTATTTTTTCATGTGAAAAGGTATGAAAATCGCGTAAATTTGTCTTGTATAGGTTTATGTTATACGTATGAAACCACGTGCCAATTTTTCTATGTTTTTGAAAGGTTATAGTTAAGGGCGTGTCACGTAGTTTTAGTTTGACTTTCTTTAATCAGATTTGTAAAAACCATTTTGAAATTAGGGGCAAGGGCTAGGCTGTCCCGTTTTGAAAATTCGGTCACTCTATAATGGACACACGTTTCTAATGGACCAGGTCAGAGACCCTAGGGCTCAAGTATTTGTTACTGTTATCATTAAATTATCTGCCAACGGACAGGAGTTGGGTTTAACAACTCTTCTTCCAACCCTTTCTATCCTTCGCCTTTCTCTTCATTTCTTTAAACGATCCCCCCGATCTCTCAGTTTCTCAACAGGAAAATGGTCAGATTTTATGAATTTAGGCTTTGATTAGAGTAAAAAGTTTGATATTCAACACCTAGCTTGCTCGAACATTAAGTAATTTTCCTCCATCCCACTCAGGGTGTGATGATATTACACAAGTCTGGGTGTATATATATATATATAAGGTTCACAATGTCCGGTTGTGCACGGAAGCTTATGACTGAAGTAGGATATAGAGATGATATTGTTTAACTGTTGACAGCAGGGAACAATAAATCACACGATAAAAAACTGTATATATGTGGAGTGGAAACGGGAGTACCCCGAGAAAACTCACTTTCACTGGGCGAGCGCCAAAACACCTACCCGCCCAGTGCCCAAGCCGGAACTTGAAAATATAGCTGAAAGAAATAAAGGAAAAATTAATAAAAAGGTAAGAAAGAACAAAACTTGAGCTTATCAGTGTACAAAAGTATACAGAATAAGGAACAAACTTAGAACTGTCAGCACAGAAGGTGTCTAGATGGTGTTATTTATCAAATTCAAAGTGGAGGTATACATGAGGTGGGGAGATGGTTACTATAGTAGCAAACTGGGCTGAGAAAAGATTCCTGTTTCATAATTTTTTTACAGGATTTAGATGCTGAAAAACCTGTTTTTAACCGTTGGAATAGTTAACATTTTATCAACATAGCTCGAAGGAGTAAAACTTTATCAATATGGCACGTAGGAGTATAGGAGATGAGTGACCTAATAAAGTAGAAGGGTGGACGATTTACAGCCGGAGGTAGATAATTCTTACACACAGGTGTAATTATTATTGAATGCTATACAAAGAAACTTGATTGTGTTTAGGATGGTTATGGGTGTGTCACATAGTTTGCCACTTATTACACAATACTGTAATTTGGTTGAATTTGCCACTTGTTACACCACACTGATTTCTTTAAACAATTCGCCACTTGTTACACCACACTGGTTTCTTTAAACAATTCGCCACTTGTTACACCACACTGGTTTCTTTAAACAATTCGCCACTTATTACACAATACTGTAATTTGGTTGAATTTGCCACTTGTTACACCACACTGGTTTCTTTAAACAATTCGCCACTTATTACACAATACTGTAATTTGGTTGAATTTGCCACTTGTTACACCACACTGATTTCTTTAAACAATTCGTCACTTGTTACACAATACTGTTATTTGGTTGAACAATTCGTCACTTGTTACACCACACTGATTTCTTTAAACAATTCGCCACTTGTTACACCACACTGATTTCTTTAAACAATTCGCCACTTGTTACACCACACTGGTTTCTTTAAACAATTCGCCACTTATTACACAATACTGTAATTTGGTTGAATTTGCCACTTGTTACACCACACTGATTTCTTTAGACAATTCGCCACTTGTTACACCACACTGATTTCTTTAAACAATTCGTCACTTGTTACACAATACTGTTATTTGGTTGAACAATTCGTCACTTGTTACACCATACTGTAATTTGGTTGAATAATTCACCTCTGGATACAACTGTAATATCCAATAATGTAAAGAACATTTGTACATACGTTTGACTTGTTTTGAACATATCGTTTTAAAACAAGTAGATTGTGTGCTACCCGTTTATTGTTGAAATTTATCGCCAACAAGTCACAGACACCTACTCTAAAGAATCGCGGCCCTGTAAAATCCTGACCAAATACTATTACCATACATTGTTATAATTTCCTAAGGAACTAGATAAACAATGAAGTGTTAAAAATATAATAGGTAATGTTATATGATAAGTATAATAAATTATAATCATGCTTCGCCATGACAGCTGCTATTATATAATGTGTTTAGGTTAGGGATAGTGAAGATACCATGTGATATGTTCGACAAAAAGATTAGCAACAACCGAGGTATTGTGTGATATGTTACCCTTTTCGACATTTTTCTCTACAGGTTCATTTAAATTTATGCCACAACAATGAGGTCTTAAGACCAGGGAAGTATACAATTTTTCCAAATTTATTGATTGGTGTTCTGAGCTTCTGCCTTATTTTATTTGTTAATTAATGTTTCAGTTGAGAGGTTTCCGGGCGTTAAGGTAGCCTCAATCGAAACTTTAATGTTTTCCACAGTGACACAGCGGTATGTCTGCGGACTTACAACGCTAGAATACGGGTTTCGATACTCGTGGTGGGCAGAGCATAGATAGCTCATTGTGTAACTTTGTGCTGAATTACAAAGAAACATAAATAACTTATTTTTGTCTTACAATCTTTACTAATTAACATGTAGCAAGTGATTAGAAAGAAAAGCCTGGTTTGTTTTCCTTCCGTTTACTCTTCACCAATATCAGCATGAGATTTAGCACACTTGTTGATATTACACTCTTCCATAGCTTGAATTTGTTTTAAAATCTAAATATATTTAACAATTGTCTCGTTGTGTGTTTAATTACAACTAACGAAGGCACGAGCTAAAATTAATTACCCATAGTTCATTAACGTTACAGAAAATTTGCACACGTATCAATCTTCTTAAGTAAAGTTATGGTGTTAAAACAGTTTATGGTATGTATTTCTTTACCCATGCCGCATTAATTATGTAATAACATACGTGACTGAAAGTGTACTTTCAGCCCGGCATGGCCAGGTGGCTTGGGCGGTCGACTCGCAATCTGCGGGTCGCGGGTTCGAATCCTTGTCCCACCAAACATGCTCGCCCTTTAAGTCGTGGCGACGTTATAAAGTGACGGTCAATCCCACTATTCGTTGGTAAAAAGAGTAGGCGGTGGGTGGTGTTGACTAGCTGCCTTGCCTATAGTCTTACACTGCTAAATTAGGGACGGCTGGCGCAGATAGCCCTCGTGTAGCTTTGAGCGAAATTCATAACAAACAACAAACAAGTGTACTTTCAGAGATTGTGACGTCATACTTTAGTTTCGTATTCAACTCGAAGGTTGTAAGAAGAGTTTCCTCAGCATATAAATTTGCCCAGTTTTAAGGGTTAATGTTGTGTCTAATGGTTTTAGAAGGTGCTGTAGTTTCTATAATTTGTGATATTGCATGGAGTGTGTGAACAAAGTAATTATCTAAGTTTGAGGTGAGTGAACAGAAGATTATATATATATATATAACAAATACTATCTAATTTATTCTGAAATAATTTCCAGTCTACATTAGGAAGATCGTATATGTTGAGGGATGGAAAAAATGGGGTTATGGTCGCTCCCGATATTTTCGTGAAGACAGAATTTTGAGGTGAGATGAGTGAGAGCGGGGGGATATTACTGGTAGATAAGGAGGTCGTTATTATTTATATGGAGGGGGGTTAATGCAATTATTGTTATTTATTCTGCAGTCGAAATCTTGATATTGAGAGTTGAGACCACCTAAAATAACTACGTGAGAATGTGAGCTTAAAACTAACTGGATTAATGCAGTATTAGGGTTAGTTTCAGGGGAAATACGATGCGCTAAAATGCTAATAACTGGAGCATGCAGACTGAAGAAAATTAATTTGTGTGAAGTAGAACTTTGGTAGTTTAGAGGTAGAAGTTTGATATTTTTTCTATAGAGAAGAGTAATGTCTCGTCTGCCTAGTGATTTAGGCTTATGTTATAGTTAAGAAGGGTTGGGTAATGCCTCGCCTGCCTTGTAATTTAGGCTTATGTTATAGTTAAGAAGGGTTGGGTAATGCCTCGCCT
>NW_013673894.1:15490-17179 GCF_000517525.1 Limulus polyphemus
GGTTTGTAACTTGAAGAAGAGTTGGACCTTGATCCGGGGTTTGTAACTTGAAGAAGAGTTGGACCTTGATCCGGGGTTTGTAACTTGAAGAAGAGTTGGACCTTGATCCGTTAGGTTTAGGAAATATTGCACTGCTGCAAAAACTGTTAGAGAAAGTTTAACTGGGACGTTATGATGTCGGAGCAGACAAGAAGACGTCAGCGACAACCATGTCTTCTATTTTGGGAGTGTATAGCTGGACGAGCTTATTTGGGACTGGCAAGTGACATCCTTGGCGATTCTTTCTGCTGGGTTGGATGTCTGGTCTTTAATTTAGGCTAAAATAATTGGTTCCACTGGGGTTTTGTCTGCTGTGATGAACTGGGTTGCTGTTGTATGATATTGTTTGTGGAATTTATGATGGAAATATTATTATTATAGCCTTAACGATTTGTTGGCAGTGGGGGAATCTTTTGTAGTAGGTGGCCCGGGTTCCTTCACAAGACTAGTTTTGCTGAGTAGGTGAAACTTCAAACTTTGAAATAATATGTAAGTTACGTTATTAACTAAAAGTTCATTCACGAATCCGCACAATGGGAAGGGGCGAGGGGGTTCGGCTGAACCCCCTATATTTGTGATTATGTTTATGTAGGTATAGTGCGGCTACTTATGATATTTAACGTTTCCTACATATTCTACATTATTCTGATGAAGCATTAGCATTTTTGGCTTGAGCAAAACAGTCCACTTGTTTTAAAATAATATATTAAAACAAGTCAGACGTATATAAAGATGTTCGTTACACTGTTGATTATTATAGTTGTATCCAGAGTTTTAACTAATTCTCTCTCTGTCGTCCAAGTCCACAAAAGCTGGTTCAAATACTTTAGGACACAGTTGACAAGACGAATTATTCTTCTCTGTTCTGTTATTACAATACAGTCTGTGATACTTTCACTTTTAAAATCGCCACTATACATTCTTTATTGCTAAACTCACAATCACATAGTCTAGGTTTAAATAATAATCTTTCGACACCTATTTACACCCCGACAGAAGGTGTACACAATACTAGATATTCTGATGCAATAATACTCAATTAAAACAACGAGAAAATTTCAGAAAGTTCTAGTAACATGACGCAACAAGATAACAATCGCTAACTTATAACAATTGAACGTGCACGCTACACAACGTATGATTCGTAAACAATAATTACGTAAACAAACTTGCCATAAACTCTCGCTTCTAAAAATAACTAAATATGACACCCGCACTTTTTAAAGAATCCAAGTCATAAGGATGGCATTAAACTGGTCCCCTGGTGGGACAGTAGGGGGTCTTCGGATTTACAACGTTAAAATCAGGGGTTTGATTCCCCTCAGTGGACACAGCAGATAGTCCGACGTGGCAGTCGTGTATATCTAAAAGCTACAACATAATAAAACGTTCATATTTATGCTAATTTAAGTCTAGCTCCCCGTGCAGTGTTACAACAGAATGATGATTTGTTGACTTTTCATTGGATGTTTGTGGATTTTATATGAACAGCCAATCAAGCTGCTTCATTCAAAATTGCTTCCAGATTTAATTTCATAGCACCTATTATTTTTACAAAGTTTCTGGGATGGGCATGCTCCCAGACCTACGTAGTATTAGCAATATGTGTTGACTTTTGACCTCACAAGTTAGAACCCCCCCCCCCCTTAA
>NW_013673894.1:18160-32761 GCF_000517525.1 Limulus polyphemus
ACATTCTGTATACGGGTCTGTCATTTTTGTTACTTAAGATTAACTTCAACGGATTTTAGGGTTGTAAGTCCGTGACCTCACCACTGACCTACTGACGAGACTAAATATAATAGAGAAGCTTTACAAAAATACAAATATGGCATTAATTTGTGATGTTTTTATATTTGATCTGCTTTTCAATGTCACAAGTATGCGTAGCAAGGTTTACTCCAAAATGAATTACAAGTATGCGTAGCAAGGTTTACTCCAAAAAGAATTATTACAAGTATGCGTAGCAAGGTTTACTCCAAAATGAATTATTACAAGTATGTGTAAGTAGACGATAAAAGATCAGTGTTTGAGTGGATAACATTAAATATTTTAGTATTCTTTTCTTAGTGGTACCCCCGTTCTCTTTTTTTTTCTTCTAGTGGAGACTGTGAGTAAGTTTGCCAAGAAATGAGCTTATTTTTCTCTTTTGTTTGTGATAACACACTAAGTCGATAGGTGGCAGCATGCTTGTCAGTTTATAAAAAAAAAGAAGAAAAAACGTATCTGTAGTAGTTGGGAAAAATATTTCCAACTAATTAACTATAAATTTTCTTTGCCAGTGTCTGCTTCTATCTCCTCTTCCATCTGCGACCAAGTCTTTTCTTTTTGACATCTCAATCGACCAGGAGAGTTACAGAAAGATTTATACATTGTTTGCGGGGCCTGCTAACCGCAGTTTGACAAGGAGAATAATTATTTATGTCCAAAGGACGGACAGATTTCCACGCATGCGTTATAACTACATCACTTCTAATCTTCCAGCCTACATTTTAACCTTTATACTGTTTTATTGTTTTGTTCTACACAGGAATGCATATTTCAACATGTTTGAAAGGTAGCTTTACTGGCTTATAAATGTCAGCGGAAACGTTGTAATTATTGACAAGAAAATTAACCTTTTTTTCATGTGCTACAAAGGTATCACCCATTCTGAGTTTACTCACGTGACAACACACAGATTAATACCTCTAACAACAGTTAGAATTTACGTTTTAACCAGATAAATTGTGTCACTGAAGCGTGCACGAAAAAAAACTAGCAGGATAATTATGAGTTTGTTTGAAGTTAAGCACAAAGCTACACAATGGGCTGTCTGTGCTCTGCCCACCACGGGTATCTAAACCCGGATTCTAGCGTTGTAAGTCCGCAGATATACCGCTGTGCCACCGGGGGGGGGGCGATAATTATGAGAGATAGATAGAAGAAATAAGTCCATGAAGTGAATATTGGGTGGAATATGATTGACAAAGAGTGGCTTTCAAAGGTAGAATACAAAGCTTTCAATCAGACTGTATATATATATATATATATATACTCAATGTTCATAAACTCCACGTGACCTTCTAACACACCCACATAAATATTATAATTAACATTTCAAGCAACAGAATATATTTGCTCATACTATATTCAGTGATGATCAGAAGTAACCGAATTTCATTTTCCCCTCTCTCTCCACTTCTATATATATTCTCGTCTGTCTGGCTATGAAAGTTCCCCCTTCTTGACACTGTATGTTTCATAATCTAACGGGAACACCTTAACACTTGGTACGCATGATTGGTCAGTGACATGTGTGCTCTTGTAATCTATTTAAATACAAATTAAACACGTATTTATTTTCCATTTATCACTGTACTCCACCTTGCTGTTAAGAACAGGGTGTAGACTTTAGGCCCAGTTGATCTATAATGCTTCTGCTATATTTCAAAGTATAAATCAAACCTTTTTGCCTACTATATAATTCCAACTACTTATTAACGTATAAATTTCACTTGATGCAGTCCCTGTGTACTAGAGCTTGTCACACTTAAAAATCAAATCAAATCCCGAAATCACGGTACGTGTTATTGTACTTAGAAACCACATTTATTTCGCCGATTTTAGATTACTCCTGTGTCTTAAAAACCTATTAGTTTATTATATATTCAAATTAACAAAAACATTTCAGTCATAAATTGTTCACAGTCATTAATACAAAACTACGGGAAAGAAACATAGCTGAACCTGAGCGATGACTTAATTTAAGCAAAGATTTTAATCTATGTCCATTTCAATTACATGGCTACAAATCACAAATAACACTAATTACACACATCGCACCGAACAACCTCTTTCTTTTATACGTGTAGGTCACACGGCCCATCAAAAATAATATACGTGCTCCTCCTTTCATTCTTCACTTTCAGAGCTTTCTGAGGCCCCTACTCAAGAAGAATACTTATCTGTATTCAGGGTTGCAGTATGTATAGGAGAGAACTGCGTGAGGTGTGGAAAAATTCAGCAAAAAGAATCTCCGGCTAGAACAGACCTTTTTTTATTATGCATACCCGAAAAACGCTGGAAATATATCTATTTCAGTGCAACGCATCGTCAATCTATTTCAGTGCAACGCATCCTCAGACTCTTGGCCTAGAAGGAAGATTAACTTTTAAGAAGACTAACTGAAAGATCATGTTCACGAAACTACAATACGAATTAGTAGCCCCCCCCCCCTACGCCCCTAGTGGATTTACAACGCTAGAAACCGGGTTTTGGTACCCGTGGTGGACACAGTACAGACAGCCCATTTGGTAGCTTGGTGCTTAACTTTAAACAAACAAAGAGAATCATTAGTAAGGGAAAACAAAGGATGCAGTCGTAACAACAATAATATGACAAGATTCAGTGTCTGTGTGTTTCACGTAACTCCTCCTACACCGCTGGTCACACCAACTTCGAAGTGGTACCGAACGAATTGTCTCTACCCGAGGTTTGCACAAAAGTAAAACTTTTCCCCCAACCCCCTTCGCAAAAACACTTTTACGGGGCTCCCAAATTTAGCAGTGATTTACATTAGAGCACGTAAATAAGTAGGCCTACTAATTACCGTTCGTAACTTGGTTAAAAAAATTAAATTTGCATTATACCGGCAACGATAATTAAATTGAAGAAGTGCAAAGTGGTAGTTCAAGTATTAAATTTGTATTATAGCAGCCCTGTAAATGTGAGTTATAGACCCACGGGTTCATAATATCTCAGTGTTAGTTGAATAATTATGTAGTTTCTTTAAATGAGATATAAAACCAAACAAATAAATCGAAGTTTTTAACATTGTATGAATTGTTTGTTTGTTTGAAATTAAGCACAAAGCTACACAATGGGCTATCTGTGCTCTGCCCACCACGGGTATCGAAACCCGGATTCTAGTGTTGTAAGTCCGCAGACATACCACTGTGCCATTGGGTGGCAACATGGTATGAATTGTTTGTTTGTTTTAAATTTCGCGCAAAGCTACACGAGGGATAGCCGTCCCTAATTTAGCAGAGTAAGACTAGAGGGAAGGCAGCTAGTCATCACCACACACCGCCTACTCGTGGACTACTCTGTTAGCAACGAATAGTGGGACTGACCGTCACATTATAACGCTCCCATGGCTAAAAGGGCGAACATGTTTGGTGGAACGGGGATTCGAGCCCGCGACCTTCAGACTACGAGTCGAACGCCCTAATCACCTGGCCATGGTATGAAGGATGGTAGGTTTTTATACACTTCATCTTCATTATACTGATATTTAAAACCATTAAGATCTTTTTCCCTCTTTCTCCAATGATCAGGTACGACTATCAGCTACACTGATATATCGTATATAAAAACGACCAAGTCAGGATTTTAGGGTATGTTGTATTTTTGTGTGTAGAGTATATACTACAGTATACCCAAACTATAGAAAGAGCCATTCGAATGCAAGAAACATATGCTGTTGTATATAGAATTTTCGTCCAAAGCTATACAAGGGCTTTTTTTTTGCACTTAGCCGTCTTAAATTTTGAGCTGATAGATTAAAAGGAAAGCTGATATTTAACAGCACTCATCGCTAACACTTAAGCTGTTCTTTTCTGATTGAATTTGACCATCACCCACAGCCCTAAGGAACGCTAACCATGAACCGTAGAACTTGCACTATGGGCACGTTAATCAACGTGCAACACCAGTCTGGTGAAAATTATTATTCTGTTGTTATATTCGATATTCTATCTGACCACTAGCGCAAAACCAAGCTCATGGAAAGTATTATTCTGTTGTTATATCCAATATTCTAGCTCACCCCTAGCGCAACGCTAGGCTCTTGGAAAGTATTATTCTGTTGTTATATCCAATATTGTAGCTGACCCTTAGCGCAACACCAGGCTCGTGGAAAGTATTATTCTGTTGTTATATTCAATATTCTATCTGACCACTAGTGCAACGCTAAGCTCATGGAAAGTATAATTCTGTTGTTATATCTAATATTCTAGCTGACCGCTGACAAAACGCTAAGCTCTTGGAAAGTATCATTCTGTTGTTATATCCAATATTGTAGCTGACCCAGGGCGCAACACCAGGCTCTTGGAAAGTATTATTCTGTTGTTATATCCAATATTCTAGCCAGCCTCTTGCGCAACGCTAAGCTCATGGAAAGTATTATTCTGTTGTTATATCCAATATTCTACTTGACCGCAAGCGCAATGCTAAGCTCATGGAAAGTATTATTCTGTTGTTATAATCAATATTCTTTTTACCACTAGTGCAATGCTAAGCTCATGGAAAGTATTATTCTGTTGTTATATCCAATATTCTAGCTAACCGTTAGCGCAACGCTAAGCTCATGGAAATTATTATTCTGTTGTTATAGCCGATGATCTAGCTGACCCATGGCGCAACGCCAGGTTCATGGAAAGTATTATTCTGTTGTTATATCCAATATTCTAGCTGACAATAACACAGTAAACGAATGTCCTTGTATTCTCGTTCTGTTGACATTTTCTTGTTGATGACCAGAACGAAGGTCACGTAACCGTCGTAAACTTACAACCTGGACAAACGTAATTTATTTTATTTCCGATTAATTCCTATAAAAGTGTTGAAGATCATCCGAGACTTAAATTTTAAACGATTACTTATAATTCGTATTAACAGTTTATGCTGCTAAAATCTGTCAACTTCCAGCTTCAGTAGACTTGCTATATCACGTCTAGATAATTTCAGTCCTGATTAGGTTGTTATATCTTTCCATTAAAGTGTTTCAGATTTTTCAACATGGCACTTACTAGAAGCAGTACTTTTTCACCTCCACATTGCGTGACCTTTGTGGTCATCACGCAATAGAGAAACTTGCTCAGCCATTTTTGTGACAAGCCCGGTATCTAACCTACTTATTGAAAATCTGAGTTTTACAGACATCTTAAGCTGTTACGAGTTGACTAGTTTCAAGCAAACAAAAAACCAAAAAAAAAATGAAGGTTTCTTGTCAAGCTTTGACAGTGATTCTTAACACATCCCCTGCCGATAGACCCACCAATAGGCCAATTGTTAATATTCAGAATGCGCCACCTGAACTAAGGTTGTATTAGACGCAGATAAAACTCCTGAAACCACAAACGTCTGGTTAAGCAGAATTCTGTAAGACCTGATATTAGGCCTAGAAATTAAGTATATTTTTCAACAGTATGTAAAAGGCAATGGTTCTTGTTCTGTAAAATTCTGAATATTTTATTCACCACCATTCATATGTTACAGTAACAAAAGTAACAAAGAACACGTTTCACATTTTAATTTTTTATTAAAATAAAAACAGCTACACAGGTATGAGTCCCCGGTAGGTCAGCGGTAACTTTACGGACTTGCTGCGCTAAAACCCGGTGTTGGATTCCCCGCCATGGACACAGCAGATAGCCCAATATTGTTATGCTCTAAAATAAGTAAATAGAAAAACACAGGTATGCAAATTTTAAAGCTTTCCTTTGTGCTGTCTAGATTCAGCTAATTTTAATAAAGTGTTTACTTTCTGCTAATGAAATCAACACTTTTTCTTGTGTACACACTAACCAAAGGATGCAGAAATACTAACACTATCAAGGGCGGATACAAGCCCCCCGCTTTCCCCCGTTTTGAAAATAATAATAATTGCAAAAAATGAATCTTTGAGGAGGGAAGAATAAAATAAAAAATAAAAAAGCAATAACAACAACATCTAGCAAACATTATAACAAATCTAAATAACCCATTTAACCCCTACCAGGGAAGTCCCGAAATTTCTTCGTTTACACTCAGAATCATCGCATCTCTCCGTTTTCAAAATCCTGACTAGTAACGTTACGCCTGAATTTATGGCACTTCCGTTAGTGGCTTGATAGCAGCGCGCCAAGCGGTTGTAATTTACAAATGATATGTAAAACACCTTCGTAGAATCACAGCAGTTACAGCAACTTACTATTCACATAAATACTGCCAGAGCTAATAATACAGGGTGATCCAAAAGTTATCTTTTTTATTTTAACATTCTATAATTAACTAACTAAGGAAATAAAACCACGTAGTTTTCAACACCTTGTAGCTCAACTCAAACAGTTTTTATTGACATGTCAGTAGACTTCTCCGTGTACACCATTAATGGCTCTCAGCATGTCTAACAGATATTCAATTTCAGTCCACGTTCGCTGCAACATGCCCCCAGTTATAGTGTCGTTGGCCGTTATCCTGGTCTTTAGCTAAGCTCCATGATGTTTCCTAGAGGTGTACGATATCCTTAACATACCCCCATACTTCTTTCCTGTTCTGACGTCTGTAATTATGCTGCACGACAATCACTGATTTGGTCTCTGCAAACCAAACGACGCGTTGAGCCTTTTCTTGCACAGTTGCCAGTTTAAAGGGTAACACTACTGACTGGAGTGAAAAGCAAAACAAAATATGAAAATAAAAACGGTTTGTTAAAAACTACATGGTTGTATTTCTTTAGTTATTTTAATAAGTAAGTTTGAAGACAATTTTGGGCCCCCCTGTATTTTTAACACGTTCTTAAGTAACGATAATGGCTTAAGCCCTTAGATGTAACCTATATATATTTATATATATATATACATATGGGCACAAGCAACAACCCGAGCAGCTGCAATCATTAAATATTAAATTAGTACTCAGGGTCTTTAATGTGGCTCTAGTGGGATTTAGGAATCTTCTTCTGGTTTCTGTGAAAGAATCCACTTACATATATATATGTATATTTGACAAGAAGGAAAACTTCACCAAAACAATAACACTAGTTAATGTAATATCTATACTTGCTTATGCAGACAAAGCAGTAAAGCATATATCATGATAAATCGTGATTTCTATCAGTTAAGTAACAGTGGATTAATTTTTCTCTTTCAAGTTAAACGAAAGAAGAGAAGTGGAGTTAAACTCACCACAACTATTGACTTAACTGCAAGCAACTGCTGATAAGTACAGAGAACTCCTCTAAAGCTACAATACTATGAACATACGAAAAACAAAAACAATCATTGGACAGCGTGAGTGTAGCATCTTACTATTTCAGTAAAATTTGTGCACACTTAACAACATATATATATATACATCTCGTTGAAACATGTATAGCACATGAACGTTGCCCTTAGCATTTATTGGAATATAAAGGAAATTGAATTAGTGTTTTTTAGAAAAAGTGTAGTTAATGCGTTACAACAAAAGGGAAACATCAAAGCCTGAAATTCAGCTGTTTCTTTCTAAAGCCTTTTTTCTACGATAAAAAATTGAGCATTTTTTTCAAAGTAAGGACAGAAAAACCCAATCATGAGTTTAAAAGTTACTTGGAGGACCCAAAGTCATATTTTACGTTCTTTACCTCATTCTTCAGTGACCAACTAACAAAGTAAGGACAGGTAAACCCAATCATGACTTTTAAAGCTCTTGGAGAATCCAAAGTCATATTTTACATTCTTGACTTCATTCTTCAGTGTCCAACTAACAAAGTAAGGACAGGTAAACTCAACCATGAGTTTAAAAGCTTTTGGAGGACCTAAAGTCGTATATTACATTCTTGACCTCATTTTTCAGTGTCCAACTAATTATGTACCGTGATTTTATAACGAATCAAAGACCTGCTTATAGTCGCTTAGGGTAAAGGGTACTTATTGTTTAAGAAGAAACTTTGTAGGTCGCAATCACTTTATATGTGACTTCTGCCACCAACCTTACTGTACTACAAATATTTTACAGAATAAAAATGTGTACAATGGGACTGGTGGCTTTGAGCAATGCAGCCGTGTAGTGGAATATAATTATTATCAACACATGTTCCAAAACCCATTATTATCGTGTACATGACTGGTCAAAGAGGCCTGACATGACCTAATGGTTAGGGCACTCGACTCGCAGTTTTAGGGTCGCAAGTTCAAATATCCATCACCGAACATGATCGCCCTTTCAATCGTTGGAGCGTTATAATGTTACGGTTAATCCCATTATTAATTGGTAAAAGATCGGTCCAACAATTGGCGGTGGGTGGTGTTCATTCACTAACAGCCTTCCATCCAATCTTTCACTGCTAAATGAGGTACGACGAGTGCAGCTTTGCGCGAAATTGAAACCAAATTACCTCCAATGCATTTCTAATGTCGTCGAGCCAAGTGCGTCTGCTTACTTCCTACTGTCCTTCCTTCGATTTTACTCATCAGAATCTCTGCCAATCTTCCGTGAGGTCTAATAATAGCACATCTTCCGTTTTATACATGTGTGCAACGGTTGTCCTTTTCCCTTTGCGTGTTCCAAAACTGCAAATATTGGAATAAAGTGTATGTGTAATCGTCAGGTGTTACTCAGACATTCATATTACCAATACCTACTTACTGATGTCAATGGCTAGACTTGAAATGAGTTCCAACTGATATTAGTCCTCCATTAAAAAATCATCTTCCTCCACCACCACTTGTTACAGACTTTTGCTCTGTAGAAAACTTTTGTATAGTTCACTGAGGTCTTCCCCTTCTATTTATAAAGTACATCTATCATATGAGGACAACGACCTTAGAGCATTCGTTTGGACAGCACCAAAACACTAAAGTTCGTGGTAGATACCTGCGAAGTGTAGAATATGAATTATTGTTAGTACTGGTACCTTGTGGAGGACCCGGCATTCTGACATGGATTTGTGGATGGATACTTTTTCCTGGTGGTTTATTTGTTTTAGCACAAAATTACACAATGAGCTATATGTGATATGTCTGTTGTGGGGTTCAAACCTGGAATTTGAACGTTATAAACCTACAGACTTACTACGGGGCACTTATCTAGATAGAACTATATCTTACTGATATTCAGTCCATACATATTTCCTTGCCATATAGTAGAATCATCGCTCTAGACTGAGCGTATGCACACATCACCTTACCGTTTTTCTCGACTGTTTAATTTATTATCGTAGCTATATCCTGTAATCGTAATAAATTCCATGGAAAACCTTACGCGGCATTCTGTGCATCATTTTTTTTTAACTTTGTATCACGGACAAGACGATAATAATTAGCTGAGACAATAGGAGAAACTTATATAAACACGTGCTTCTTCCATTGGTCACTTGTCAGCTACCACTGTTACTGTTTTAGTCAGTTGATCTTCCACTCTGCTGTGCACTTCAATAAAAGCTCTTGTGTCACTGTGTAAATTATCTTGTTTGTAGTTCCAAGGTACGTTGTTACTTTAGCTGCAATGGACTGATGTATATTTTCTTGGTTACTATTGGTCTAACTTTCTTCACTACCTCCGGTGTGGGACTGGTAGGCAGTCATGAATGAGCCTCTTGCCCTGCTAGAATCAATGCTTCCTTTGCTTTACCAAATACATCCAACATTACTGAGACCCCTTTCTCCTAAACGTTAAACTTCCCTACCTCACATGTTTCTATAACTGCTGAAAAAGGAATTTGGTAAAGGTGTGGTTTTAGGCGCCATCTCTACTTGCAGATTACCCTGTTTCAATTGAATTTTAATAAGAGGCCACAGAGATGACTGGATATGCAAATTTTAATTATACGTCGTAAACAGTCCTCTATATTTTGCTTTTGTTTTGTAATAAGCTGACTAATTTATTTCTTCACATAGGAGGTTCCATTTTTTAAATCCGAAAGACCTTCAGAACAACAAATAAAAAAAAACTTGATAAATACAGATAGATTTTTGTTTAAATGTTTCTACTTACATATCTTTATATTTTTTTTGTTGTGAGAGATTATTACCTATGCTATAAAAATTCCTGTAACAAAATCTCTAACAAACAAAGCAGGTTTTATTGTTATAAATAAAACTTTAGAAGGATGTGTTTGTTCTCTATAGATCAGATAATTGTATTTTCCTAACAATAATAGCATAATTTCCATTGTTATCGCTTTACTACGTGCTTTGAAATATAAACTGTAAACTCAGACACCAAAATAAAAAGTATTTTCATTAAATAGCCTCGTAAATTTGACTGTTTAGTGTATAGAAAATATGGCATGTTCTTGCTGAATAGAATTATGTTTGTGCAAAATATCAAAGATTCTTCAGCATATTAGGTTTTGATTGTAACAAATCTTTGTTATTTGGAATTATCTTGAGGCCTAAGGGTGAACATAAAAAAGCTTTTAGGTCGAGAGTGTGAGTAACCTTTCTCAGTATTTAGTGACGCACAGCTACGCGAAAGCCTGTATTTATGTTAACCGCAGAGGCCTGAATATCGTCTTAAGTAGCCTTCATACTTCAAACAGGAGGAAGGGTTAGGGAAATTACAGATGTTATCTTCGTTCCTCTAATAATGTTTACCGCACGCTAATTACATTTCACGTGATCATTTGTAGCCTAGATATGTTGCTATGCTGGATCTGGTTGAAATATTTAACAAAATCGTGAGGTTCATCCATAGTCTGAAAAATGTGATAATCTACCGATAAACCTAGCGTTTTAATAAGATCATTCGAATTAACCTCTAATAAGTTCTGAAGCTTAATTCATTATTACTATTAAAAAGAATAAAAAAAACACGAATCTTAATAACAAGAACATAAAAAACAAAGTCACGTAGAACGTACCTGCAAAGTGACCTCAGTGGTCGCAACTGATTTGTTCATGAGTGCAAAAGTTATAAGTTGGTCAAGTAGGATTGACAGAACAGTTGTTCATGAGTTACAAGTTGGTTACTAGTTGTAGGATTGACAGAACAATCGTTCATGAGTTACAAGTTGGTTACTAGTTGTAGGATTGACAGAACAATTGTTCATGAGTTGCATGAAAAAAAATTGAAGTTTTAATTTTTTTTTAACACCAACTTAAACTAGAGTTTTTATACTAAGAGCTTCATTATGTTGAATTAGATTGATGTGACACTAACGATCAGGAGATATTTTCTTATTTAACAAAATAAACACGAAAAGGTAACTAGGTTAATAATCTGTAATCTGTGGGACGTAGCAGAGGACATATAATCCAGATCCAGCTCACGGACAGTCGTATATGAATTGATCTTAAACATTGGACTTCCAGGTGACTAAACTCTCACGCCAATTTAGTACTGATATATCATGATTCAGTCCTGCTTTTGTTATCATTTTAAAACCCGATTCAACGTCGTTTCAGCAGTCACAATGGTTGCTAAATGTTTCCTTTCGCAACCTACTCTCACTGTTAAAACGTCACAGTAAATCAGAATTACGTAACATGCACCCGATGAAAAAAAATTACAAACTTTAATCTGGTGATACAGTCAACATAGAAGGTTATGTGTAAGTTCACCTTGACCCCCCCCCCCTGGCAAGTGTATTAATATATTAAAATACAAATGCAATATATTGTTCGGTGGTTGACCATGACGACGTTGGAAGATAAAGCAATGTTGTAAAAGTATCGGTTTAATCTGATTAAGTTAGCAATAATAATAAGTCTTCGCCACATTTGCTTCGTGTAGAAAGGATCTCACTTATAGTTACGGTAGTCCCCATAGCAACCTAATGCAGCTATCAATATCTGTATGTACAACTTCATACGTTGTAAAAAGGATCTCACACATATGCACAGTAGTTTCCATAACAACCTAATGCAACTATCAATATCTGCATGTACAACTTCATACGTTGTAAAAAGGATCTCACACATATGCACAGTAGTTTCCATAACAACCTAATGCAACTATCAATATCTGCATGTACAACTTCATAACCAATATGTATTTGTATATCACACATGTTTAAAGAATCATAAACGCTATTTAGCCAAATTACGTGAAAATCATATTCGCAGTTTCTATTTAACTTCATAAAAATGATTTGTGTTAATATTACAGAAGTTGTGTACTTTGGTTAAATAACCGGAAAATTTTACCTTATTTTAATACCAGGTCAATTTTTTTATTAATTTGTACATCATTCTTCTTTACAAATTAAAAAAATATATAAACGTTGGATAGTTCCTTCTTCATGTAATTACATTTCTTTGCAAAGCATTTGTGTTTCAGAAAAGAAATACTACGTTCAATGACTTAAAAAAGCCTAGTAGATTTACAAAGAGATTTAATTATATACCTTATGATGTTCAAGTCCTTGTTTCAGAGTAACATAATCACGAACGTACGAAGGGGTTCTACTGAACCCCCTATTTTTGTGATGTAAAAAATTACGTTTATATAGTTTCAGCACAGCTGCTTGTGGTACTTAACGTTTTCTACATAGTCTACATTCTTGTGATGAAGCATTAGCATTTTTTGGCTTGAAATAGTTGCAAGTGATGGCAAGTGAAGTCCGAAGCTGTATTTCTACTGTCAGGTTTTGTAGGCCGGATTCTTTACAGTAGGTATCTGTGTTTTGTTGGCAATAAACTTCAACAATAAACAAACAGCAACACAGTGCAATTGTTTAAAAGTAGCGTATTAGAATAAGTCAAATGTATATACAAATGTTCGTTACACTGTTGGTTATCACAGTTGTATCTAGAGCTTTAAATAAGTGTCTCTTTTTCATCAAAATCTACAAAAGCTGGTTCAATTACTTTAGAACACAATTGACAAGTCGAATTATTCTTCTCTGTTCTGTTATTACAATACAGTCTATCATAATTTCACTTTTAAAATCGCCACTATAAATATTCTTTATTGCTAAACTCACATTCGCATAGTCTATGTCTAAATAATAATCTTTCGACACCTATTTACACTCCGACAGAAGTCTAGAACATTTTACACAATACTGGATATTCTGATGCAATAATGCTCAATTAAAACAACAACAAAAATTCAGAAAGTTCTAGTAACATGACGCAACATTATAACAATCGCTAACTCATATCAATTGAATGTACACGCTACACACGGTATATGATTCGTAAACAATTATGCAAACAAACTTGCCATAAACTCTCGCTTCAAAACATAACTAAATATGACACCCGCTGCGCTATATAAAGTATCCAAATCATAACGCTGGCATTAAACTTAAACAGTCGCGTACATCTAACAGCTACACACGGTTTTGAACACAAGCAAGCTTCGTCGTGACACAGAAATTGAACTATAAAGTGATTGTGCGTTTCAGATTTAAGTATTTTTGTAGGTTTTTATTTTCGTATCGGAAAGGAGCTGAGAATTGTACGAATTGAAACAAATTTGAAAATTACATGTTATATGAGAAAGACATTAAAAAAATTAGGAGGGTCAAGAAATTCATGTCTGAAAAAAATATGAAATCGAAATACAAATACAAAATATGATTTTCCAATAACATAATAAGAATAATTTTATATATCTAGTATTTTTTTCTCTTTTTGAAAATCTAGGGGGAACAAGTGACCCCACTTGACCCTTCTTGCGAACGCCTATTGTTCTGTGTATACGTCACACTGTATTTGGTAATTAAATCAGTGTTCTTTGTATTCGTCACGCTGTATTTGGTAAAGAAAACATTGTTCTTCGTATTTGTCACGCTTTAGTCAGAAAACTAAACATTGTCCTTTGTATTCGTAACACTGTATTTAGTAAATAAAACACCGTTCTTTGTATTTCTCACGCTTTTATTAGCAAATAAAACATTGTTCGTTATATTCGTCAAACTGTATTTGGGGAAGAAAAATTGTTGTTTGTATTCGTCACGCTGTACTTAGTAAATAAAACATTGTTCTCTGTATTCGTCACGCTGAAATTAGCAAATAAAATATTGTTCTTTTTATTCGTTACGCTATATTTGGTAAAGAAAACATTCTTATTTGTATTCGTCACGCTTTAGTTAGCAAGTAAAACATTGTTATTTGTATTCGTCACGTTGTCTTTGGTAAAAGAAATATTGTTCTTTGTATTTCTCACGCTTTAATTAGCAAATTAAACATTGTTCTTTGTATTCGTCACGCTGTATTTGGTAAATGAAACATTGTTCTTTGTATTCGTCACATTGTATTTAGTAAATAAATATTGCTCCTAGTATTCGTCACGCTTTTATTAGTAAATAAAACATTGATCTTTGTATTCGTCACACTGTATTTAGTAATCAAAACATTGTTCTTTGTATTCGTCACATTGTATTTAGTAAATAAATATTGCTCCTAGTATTCGTCACGCTTTTATTAGTAAATAAAACATTGATCTTTGTATTCGTCACACTGTATTTAGTAAACAAAACATTGTTCTTTGTATTCGTCACATTGTATTTAGTAAATAAATATTGCTCCTAGTATTCGTCACGCTTTTATTAGTAAATAAAACATTGATCTTTGTATTCGTCACACTGTATTTAGTAAACAAAACATTGTTCTTTGTATT
>NW_013673895.1:0-6827 GCF_000517525.1 Limulus polyphemus
CAATTACATAAATGCTATTCAGCCTAGGATATGTTATAACACAATTACATAAATGCTATTCAGCCTAGGATATGTTATAACACAATTACATAAATGCTATTCAGCCTAGGATATGTTATAACACAATTACATAAATGCTACTCAGCCTAGGATATGTTATAACACAATTACATAAATGTTATTCTCATTTTAACAAAGGATACGATATTACGAGAAATACAATATTTCAATCCAGGCTGAACTATCTGATTATTTTATATCAAGATCTTTAGCCATTTCTGGTAAAATGCAAACAACGTAAAAAGGTTATTAAAGTTAATAACACGATTTACATTTCTCTATCCAGTTAACCCTAAAGTAGTTGCTAATCCGTTTGATTTCTAAATCTCAAGTATCCATGGTAACAAGTTACTTCATAAATGCTCTAACCAAATGTCGTTTGTTTAAAGTTGTATAAGATATAACGGAATGTACTGCTGCCTATTCATAGCCGAGTATGACTTCTTGACCGCCGGAGGTTTATTAATATGTCGGCTTTGATCAGACAACAAACAAAATGTCGAAATAATTTTTCGTAATCAGGAAATCGCATTCACTTTGCTCGTGTGCAGGCACGTGATAAGTTGAGAAATCTGTATTAAGTTCATTAAATCTCTGTAGGTGGAGCCAATGTAGCCTTTTGAGCACAACGGGTATAATTATAAACAATTAGTGAGTTTAACGGTTTATATTTGTAAGAAGTTTATCTGTTCAACTTCCAGCAAGGCTACTCGAGCGCCATCTGCGCTTACCGTCCTTAATTTTTAAGTGATAGACTAGAGGGAAGGCAGCTAACCACCAACTAATTGGCTACTCTAATTGAATAATGGAATTGACCTTCACATTATAACGCCGCCCACTGGTTGGAAGAGCGAACATGTACCATGATGGGATTCAAAACTGCAAACATCGAGCACAGATTTCGTTACTGGTCGAGCACAGATTTCGTTACTGGCCAGTGTATTAATCTCAGAGTCAAGTTTTAAAACGTATCATAACAGCATACTGACACCGTAAAAATCAGTTCCAACTAGATCACTCATCAACTGCACAAAATGATTTGGAATAGAGATTTAGGTCCTGGTGCCAAGGGAGTCAATTTATGGAAATTCAAATTTGTAGGTGGCGCCACTGTACAATACGTACATGTACATTTACTTTTATATACTTTGTTTGTAGTTAAGCACAAAGCCACATAATGGGCTATCTGCCCACCACGGGTATCGAAACCCGGATTCTAGCGTTGCAAGTACGTAGACACACCGCTGTGCCACTGGGAGGGGGCTACTTTTTTTTGTCTCCTGAAGATGGTGGAACGTTTTTCCACTGAAACGTGTAGTTTTTTAATGGTATTTTTCCGTTTAAGTTTTTACAATATTTTATTGTGCGTTTTAAAACTGATTTTATTACTTAGAAACTGGTATGGTGAAAGAAATTTCAGACTACATTATTCACCACCTTCGTACCCATAAAATATTCCAGTCATAAAAACCTCAACCAATTAAAACCTAGAATGACGAATCACGTTTTCTTTAATATATCTATCTTTACTGTACAGAGGCTGTCTATGTGTTTCTCCAGAGCGAAAATTTTTTACTTCCCGACTTTTGTTCACCATGAAAGGTTCAGGGGTCATTCTAAAAACCGTTATTCATTTCTCCATATCTGCATCTTTGACGTTCATATCTATGACCTTCCCACCGAATATAACACACGCACGCCGTCCCGCCATCCCCGCGAAGTCCACGAATTAACTGCTGCTTCTGGCACGGCAAGATTTGCTATTATATACTAAGTTGAAGTCCTTATAAGAACACTTACACGAGTATCCTGAAAGAATCCATCTGTCAAGACCTAACTCTCACTGTCGAGCCTCGTCTTTATTCCTTCAATTTCTAGCTCATTGTAAGTGATCACGCCACACTCGTTAAGACTAAGCCTTCTTGTAGTTGAAGTCGATTTAGTTGCAAATTAGTCAATGAAATCAATCGTCTCGCATCACGTGACTCGCATCACGTGACTCTTCCACAGTTCGTTCGTTAAATAAAAAAAGCCAGACGATAGTGAGCTTATTGCTAAACATGGAATTAGGCTTAGGCTACCGACATATCTAATCTCTATATCTCAAGTCGAAAATATCCTAAAACTGTTGACTGAATGGTAGAACCGAAAAAAAGAGGACTTAAAAAGGTGGGACTGCACGAAAACGGTAAGCAGTTCTTTCTGTTTACAAACACAGCTTTCTTGTCGGGACACGTGGTGGGCTGGAGGTCCATCAACTAAAAATTACGAACTTCTTTAAAAACTACTTAAATCTCGTTCTCATTTTCCCATTCACGGCTGCCGAGCTATAAACGGATAACTGATAACTCCGAAAAAATTCTTCTTATGTTAGCTTCAGTTCTAGTAATATTGTGTCATACAAGTCTATACTTTAATAAGACGGGTGATAAATGCAACAATGACTGTAAATGAATGTCATTGCACATTGTATTTTTGTTTCGTTTGTGAACTACATAAATAGTACTAGTATATATATATATATTATAGGTTTTGCAACATTAAGCGTGGCAACTCCCTCATTAAATAAATCCCACGTTGTTTTAAGTACCACAATACGCCCCTGAGGGTACCTGATAACACAAAAATCACCGTCGATATTGAAATTATTCATGTTTATGCGATTAAATAAACCCCACGTTGTTTTAAGTACCACAATACGCCCCTGGGGGTACCTGATAACATAGGAGTCTCACAAAAATCACCGTCGATAGTGCAATTATTCATGTTTATGCGAATGTATTTTACGCGGAACATGAGCGATTTCAGCCACTTGTGTCGGTCAGTCCTTTACACCTGGTGTTTTAACAGATAAAAAACAATCAGCCACTTGTGTCGGTCAGTCTTTACTACCTGGTGTTTTAACAGATAAAAACAATCAGCCACTTGTGTCGGTCAGTTCTTTACACCTGGTGTTTTAACAGATAAAAACAATCAGCCACTTGTGTCGGTCAGTTCTTTACACCTGGTGTTTTAACAGATAAAAAACAATCAGCTACTTGTGTCGGTCAATTCTTTACACCTGGTGTTTTAACAGATAAAAAACAAAATTTATTTGTAGTTAAGCATATAGCTACACAATGGGCTATCTTCCCACCACGGGTATCGAAACCCGGTTTCTAGCGTTGTAAGTCTGCAGACGTACCGCTGCGCCACTGGGGGTGGGGAGCAAAAACAAAATTTCTCAAGATCGTGCAATTTGTGGACCGCACCGGTAGTTTTGTTTTTTGTTTTTGAATTTTCGCGCAAAGCCTATCTGCACTAGCCGTCCCTAATTTAGCAGTTTAAGACTAGAGGGAAGGCAGCTAGTCATCACCACCCACTCTTGGCTACTCTTTTACCAACGAATAGTGGGATTCAGCGTCACATTATAACGCCCTCACGGCTGAAAGGGCGAGCATGTTTGGTGTGGCGGGGATTCGAACCCGCGACCCGAAGACTGCGAGTCGAGCACCCTAACCACCTGGCCATGCTTGCCCGCACCGGTAGTAAACCAGATAGCTTACAGAAGAACTAATACTAGTTGGTAAAAACTACTTCATTGTTGCAAAAACCCACAAATCGTTTCATTTCTCAGTGTTTCAATAAACCGCTGTGGAAATCTTCATTGTTGTAAAAACCCACAAATCGTTTCATTTCTGAGTGTTTTAATAAACCGCTGTGGAAATCTTCATTGTTGTAAAAACCCACAAATCTTTCATTTCTGAGTGTTTCAATAAACCGCTGTGGAAATCTTTTAAACCGCTGTGGAAATCTTCATTGTTGTAAAAACCCACAAATCGTTTCACTTCTGAGTGTTTTAATAAACCGCTGTGGAAATCTTCATTGTTGTAAAAACCCACAAATTGTTCCATTTCTGAGTGTTTCAATAAACCGCTGTGGAAATCTTTATTGTTGTAAAAACCCACAAATTGTTCCATTTCTGAGTGTTTTAATAAACCGCTGTGGAAATCTTTATTGTTGTAAAAACCCACAAATTGTTCCATTTCTGAGTGTTTCAATAAACCGCTGTGGAAATCTTTCATTGTTGTCAAAACCCACAAATCTTTTCATTTCTGAGTATTTCAATAAACCGCTGTGGAAATCTTCATTGTTGTAAAAACCTACAAATTGTTCCATATCTGAGTGTTTCAATAACCGCTGTGGAATCTTCATTGTTGTAAAAACCCTCAAATTGTTCCATTTCTGAGTGTTTTAATAAACCGCTGTGGAAATCTTCATTGTTGTAAAAACCCACAAATCTTTTCATTTCTGAGTGTTTCAATAAACCGCTGTGGAAATCTTCATTGTTGTCAAAACCCACAAATCGTTTCATTTCAGAGTGTTTTAATAAACCGCTGTGG
This sequence comes from Limulus polyphemus, assembly GCF_000517525.1. Taxonomy (NCBI): domain Eukaryota; kingdom Metazoa; phylum Arthropoda; class Merostomata; order Xiphosura; family Limulidae; genus Limulus; species Limulus polyphemus. The sequence goes on from NW_013673895.1 coordinate 4,443, forward strand.
AAATCTTCATTGTTGTCAAAACCCACAAATCGTTTCATTTCTGAGTGTTTCAATATCCCACTGGTGAAATTTTCATTGTTTGATTACTTGTTCAATTTACAGCATCTCGTGAATTAAAAGCTAAGTACCATTAACGTGAACATGTGTAGACAGGGTAAGAGGGCGCCCTCTATCGATAACTAAGTGCAGTACGAGGGTTAATTACGTGTATTTACCAAGCTCTCCTTTCGTGCGTTATGTTATAGGAAAGAAGTTTCTGAATATAGAGATGTAAGATGAAAAACAAAACTGGTATTGCTATTAACACATAAAAAATAGTTAGAATCTATCTTTACTCTTTTGATGTTTCTAAAGCATGATTACTCAATCGTCTATTTGAAGTGGAAAACTGTTAGTAATTTCAAGAATCCCCGAAGGAGTCTTGAGATTTTTAAATCGTCTATTACTGTCTAAAAAGTCTTGGAACTTAGAATTACAAGTTTTAAATTATGACTTAAATATTATGTTATTGGATCTTTAAGTTGTCTGTTAATCTGAGCTCAGATATTTTATTTTGTGAACAAAAAAAAAAAGTCAGTTATCAGAACACAAAGCTTTCCGATTTCGGATGGCACCCATCATCGTACCCTAGTGGTCATATTTTAAAACAGAAGTAAAATAGGAAACCCTAGTTTCACGAAATACGCTTATGTTAGCACGCGGTTGACTTCAGGCAGACTGCTGACGCCGGCCACGTTAAAGGGCCACGTACCGCGCCGTCATGCTACGTCAAAGCGAAAGGCAAACTAGCTCAACGTATTCACAGCATGGCTGCACGCGGTGGTTCGTGACTCGCTCTACACATATGACGTGCGGGGTCTGGGCGATCAATTGGAAGAACCTACATTACCACAGCCGGGAGATGTTATGATATAATAACTTACGTGATATATAAAACAAATATTAAAAGTACACTAAAATCGTAATTTTGTGACAAATACACCACCTGACGTTCGTTTGCACAGACAACCAATGTTATCAGTGGGTGCATTGGATACCCAGTCTTTGTGGAGAAGTAGCCTGAAATAGAAATAAACAACGTAGAATAATGGCGTTAGCCATACGTACTGCCCCCCAGTGGCACAGCGGTATGTCTGCGGACTTACAACGCTATAATCCGGGTTTCGATACCCGTGGTGGGCAGAGCACAGATAGCCCTTGTGTAGCTTTGTGCATAATTAAAAACAAACAAACCATACGTACTACTTGCAGTAATCACTTCGTACAGGCTGACAAATAATAATGTGAGCATATACGTTAGTTACAAAGCAAATATGTTAACGTAATAATTATGTACATTAACTTTTTTCTTATTCTTTAGCTTTGGGGACCGACATAATTACTTTCAACTTCGGATTAATAAATACACCGCGTTGACAGATTTAGAATCACACGTACTGATGGCATTCTCTTATAATCAAAGTCTAATTAATAATAACCTACTTTGAGGGAACATTTTCCCAATACTGATGTAGTATGTAGATACTTGAGAAACAGTCTGGTTGACCGTTGTTGTGGTAGAACAGAATTTTTGATACTTAGAAGCAACAAACTGGTAAATTATTAACGAGGGAGCCGCGTTGACTTCTTTCTCTCTATACCTCCACACGGCACGAGGTTTAAGTTATATTTCTACACGTAAAGCTTACCTTTATCTATCCTCTGGTCCTCCTCTCAAAGGCTTAAAGTCCTCACTTGTTATGCCATAACGTTTGGTAGTTTCTTGTCTCAAAGCCAGAGATAACCACGAGGTTGCTGTAAGAGTGCCTACACATAGGAGTGCGTGTGCTTTTTACCCAATCGATAGACTCTCCCACATTGGACGCAACCAATATGAACTTTGGAAGAGGGAGTAGAAGGAACGCTCTTGAGGCTCAGAGAGATACAACATGCATGTGGCATAAAACTTCGATAATATTCTGTGCCATTGAGATATTATAGCACTTACAATACTGAGCTTTCAGGTATATAAGATATATCATTAGGAAAATCTGTACAGAAACAAAACACCATTGATTAGAGGTTAAAACAGGTTTTGACACTGTTAACAAAAGTTTCGGTTAATTGAACGATATTCAATTTATTAACAACTTCTTCTATTAACGTGCTAAAGTGAAGGCAGATCAAATCTCTTACGTTTACGTGTTGGCTGAATGAAGGCAGCTCAAATCTCTTACGTTTACTTCTTGGCTGAATGAAGGCAGCTCAAATCTCTTACGTTTACGTGTTGGCTAAATGAAGGCAGCTCAAATCTCTTATGTTTACGTGTTGGCTGAATGAAGGCAGCTCAAATCTCTTACGTTTACTTCTTGGCTGAATGAAGGCAGCTCAAATCTCTTACGTTTA
>NW_013673895.1:7692-10140 GCF_000517525.1 Limulus polyphemus
TATGACACAATATTTCCTTGTCTGGTACCACTATGAACACGACACAATATTTCCTTGTCTGGTACCACTATGAACACGACACAGTATTTCCTTGTCTGGTATCATTGTGAAATATCACACAATATTTCCTTGTCTGGTACTACCATGAACATGACACAGTATTTCCTTGTCTGGTATCATTGTGAAATATCACACAATATTTCCTTGTCTGGTACCACTATGAACACGACACAGTATTTCCTTGTCTGGTACCATTGTGAAATATGACACAATATTTCCTTGTCTGGTACCACTATGAACACGACACAGTATTTCCTTGTCTGGTACCACTATGAACACGACACAGTATTTCCTTGTCTGGTATCATTGTGAAATATCACACAATATTTCCTTGTCTGGTACTACCATGAACATGACACAGTATTTCCTTGTCTGGTACCACCATGAACATGACACAATATTTCCTTGTCTGGTATCATTGTGAAATATCACACAATATTTCCTTGTCTCTGGTACCACCATGAACATGACACAATATTTCATTGTCTCTGGTACCACTATGAACATGACACAACATTTCCTTGTCTGGTACCACCATGAACATGACACAATATTTCCTTGTCTGGTACAACCATGAACATGACACAATATTTCCTTGTCTCTGGTACCACCATGAACATGACACAATATTTCATTGTCTCTGGTACCACTATGAACATGACACAATATTTCTTTGTGTGATACTATTGTGTAATATGAATTTTTAACTGATACTTCTACACTGATTGGCCCCATTGTGAAGACGAATTTTTTAAATTGACTCTACTCTCCTGTCTGGACATGCTTTAAAAGAAAAGAAAAAACAAATGCAAATTAACAGGAGTCAAGAAAAGAAAACAAAGACAATACGTACATTAGCAGCTTTTGAAGAAGTTAAAAACCTTTATAACCTCTAGCTGGCAACTTTTTTTTTCTTCTTCTTCTATTAATGAGATTTTTTCTTTGATTTCCTCTCCTGATGCTCTGTCACGTTTCCATGGTAACGAGACGCTGGGAAACAGACATGCCTCTATATATATATATTATATCTGCTCAGCCCCACAACTCCGTGAAGATTGTCAATACGTGGGTAACCTAACTAATGCTTTTTTATTTCACTTCAATGATTTATTGATTAAAAAAACACCTGAAGTGTTAAATATTATTGTATGAGATTTCATACCTAAAAGTTATAGATGTATTCTTACAAAGAAACAGTAATATTACAAAACACGACACACACACACACGCGACTTTTTTATTTCTCAACGTAGTGTCTCAAAAGAAACTGTGATTTTGGTATGAAGAAAATCTCTTGCAAGACAGAGAATATTGTCGCTGATTACAACACCCTTATTGAAATAGTTGTATTTAGCAGTCTACAGATAAAATACACGTATTTGTTTCTATGTCAATTCTTTGGGCTTTTGCTGCAATTTTCAGTTTTGTCACGAAAAAAAATCGTTTTATAATTTTCTCGTGTTCAGTACACGCGATATTGATTAATTGATACATATTGATTAATTGATACTGCTGCCTAATATTTGTTTAAGTGATAGATCAAAGTTTATTTAACAAAGAGGAAAACAAAACAAAATTTTGGCTAGAAGAACCCATGTTTACATTGTTGAATTGATTAGGACCAGAAACAGGCTAGAAGAACATGTTTACATTGTTGAATTGATTAGGACCAGAAACAGGCTAGAAGAACCCATGTTTACATTGTTGGATTGATTTGGACCAGAAACAGGCTAGAAGAACCCATTTTACATTGTTGAATTGATTAGGACCAGAAACAGGCTAGAAGAACCCATGTTTACATTGTTGGATTGATTTGGACCAGAAACAGGCTAGAAGAACCCATTTTACATTGTTGAATTGATTAGGACCAGAAACAGGCTAGAAGAACCCTTTTTACATTGTTGGATTGATTAGGACCAGAAACAGGCTAGAAGAACGTTTTTTTACATTGTTGGATTGATTTGAACCAGAAACAGGCTAGAAGAACCCTTTTTACATTGTTGGATTGATTAGGACCAGAAACAGGCTAGAAGAACCCATTTTTACATTGTTGAATTGATTAGGACCAGAAACATGCTAGAAGAACCCATGTTTACATTGTTGAATTGATTAGGACCAGAAACAGGCTAGAAGAACCCTTTTTACATTGTTGGATTGATTAGGACCAGAAACAGGCTAGAAGAACCCATTTTTACATTGTTGAATTGATTGGGACCAGAAACATGCTAGGAGAACCCATGTTTACATTGTTGAATTGATTAGGACCAGAAACAGGCTAGAAGAACGTTTTTTTACATTGTTGGATTGATTTGGACCAGAAACAGGCTAGAAGAACGTTTTTTTTACATTGTTGAATTGATTAGGACCAGAAACAGGCTAGAAGAACGT
>NW_013673895.1:10770-25759 GCF_000517525.1 Limulus polyphemus
AAATGTACTGCATGAAACTAGAAACTATGATACTGTCCAGGTGCAACTTTATAAACTATGACTGAGAAATGTACTGGATGAAACTGGAAACCATGGTACTGTCCAGGTGCAACTTTATAAACTATGACTGAGAAATGTACTGCATGAAACTGGAAACCATGATACTGTCCAGGTGCAACTTTATAAACTGTGACTGAGAAATGTACTGCATGAAACTGGAAACCATGATACTGTCCAGGTGCAACTTTATAAACTGTGACTGAGAAATATACTGCATGAAACTGGAAACCATGATACTGTCCAGGTGCACTAAACAATACAATATAACTACTCACTTACTGCTAGATTTTGTAAGGTAAAATTTAGCTAGTTTTGCTTGAAGTTTAAAACATAATTAATATTTTCAGAACCAGCTCATTTCCTTCAAATTTATCCTCGTTACTATACATGTAAACAAAAAACGAATAGAACCCAATAAATATAACACTGTATAACTGATTTGGGGCAATCTTTCATCACTTATGGGTTTTATTTTGACTATTTTATTATATATATTGTGTTTTAAAGTACGATACCGAAAGAACAAGATAATTCTAAATCCTTCTTAATAAGTTAGACTAAAACCGAATCCCAATTATCGAGTTTTTGATATATTTCCAGTAGAAGCAGAATACAAACCCCCCACCCAGTTGAAACAAGAATTCCTACTCTCTTTTAGTGCGTGACCATAAAAAAACTGAACAAGAGAAGCAATTCACTGAGTTGAGTAAAAAAGTTGTTACACTATATAAGCTACGACGATAAATCGGTCAACGAGAACTTAACAAAACTCAGAGCTCTTTTAGAGCCCACCTTTACCAAGTTCCATTTTGTTGACCAGAAAATATTCACGCTTAAAAGATAAAAGTGTTTCGTAAGATAGAACTTGTTTTTACTGCTTAATTCACGCCATTTTTACAGAGTTTCAGTGATTTTTCAACCTTATTACTGTTTAATGGTCGTATACACATGCATAAATACAACCGCCCTATGTGTGTTACGCAATAGATAGGGTTAACTGGTAAAAAAAAATAAATGCTTGGTATTTTAACTTTTTTCCTTGTTTCATATTTTTGGAAAATGTAGTGCACTTATGCGTCATCCAATCTTCCGAAATAATTAAAAAATTTTCTTGATTTAGTGCAGGCATTATTCTACTTCTATATGTTTATTGTTAGCGTAGGAACATGTAGGAACTAGTGGATTCAGTAACCCATTAGTTTACCTTTTCTTCGAGTCAGAAGAGACACCAGTAACTCACTAGTTTACCTCTTCTTCGAGTAAGAAGAGACACCAGTAATCCACTAGTTTATCTCTTCTTCGAGTCAGAAGAGACACCAGTAACCCACTAGTTTACCTTTTCTTCGAGTAAGAAGAGACACCAGCTTACTGGTGTCTCTTCTGACTCGAAGAAGAGGTAAACTAGTGGGTTACTGGTGTCTCTTCTGACTCGAAGAAGAGGTAAACTAGTGGGTTACTGGTGTCTCTTCTGACTCGAAGAAGAGATATACTAGTGGATTACTGGTGTCTCTTCTGACTCGAAGAAGAGGTAAACTAGTGGGTTACTGGTGTCTCTCCTGACTCGAAGAAGATCAACATAGCCGATTACTGATGTATCTTCAAGCTTAAGGTACCCCTTACATGATTCTTATTCTGTTGACAGTTCTAACCACAGTACAGATTAAATTCCAAACTTGGAGCCATCTAAATCGCTGTAATTTATTTTCTTGTAAGCTGTAAACAGCCCCATTTATATCGATTAAAAGTTGATTTTCCAGTCCGTTAAACCGGATCAGTAATTCAGTCCCCCTGGTGGCTCAGCGGTATACTTGAGGACACATAACGTTAAAATTCGAGCTTCGATGCCTGGGGGGAGGGGGAACAAAGCAGATAGCAAACTGTGCAGAATTTGTGCTTGAGCAAAACCACCCTGTCTATCTAATTATAATGAACCAATTATGACACCATTTTCGTGAAACTCAAGTCTAATACAAAGCCAAAATAAAATAAAATACGTGAAAATGTATTCGGAAACAAAGAAAGTTCCGAGTTATTTGGCCAGTATTTTTAATTCGTTTTATCCTCTCAAATGAGGAGCAAACTGAATATTCTTCTATATCGTAATCACGATTAAATGCTGTATAAAAGCGGGGAATATACTCTTCATATCGCCTTGGAATTTGTTCTCATTCTTCTTTCATCTCCAAACGGAATGCAGCGTAAATATTAATTTCCAAACCTGAAAAATCTACTACACCGAGTCACCATGGCGAAAAATAAAATAAAAATATGTGTATAAACAGAACAAGCTGGAAATTTTCATTCTAACGCTGATCATTTTTCGAGGGGAATTTTGCTGTCAGTATATTAACAATAAAGAAAACGAATGAATATCGTTATTAGAAAATTTATCATCTGAGAACATTCGTATTAAACTGGAAATTTTTACCAACCTCAGTAGCTCTCGACAGATGGCGCTCTAATTGTAGTCGTTCCTTCGATGACTGGCGAATAATTTTCTGCAATTCTTTGACGTCATTCTACGACGATATGAAATGATGATAAATACTTAAAGGAATTAATTTATAGGATAAAACTAAAACACGTCTTAAATAAGTAAGGCCGACAACTTTAGAAATATTAAATTCGTAAATTTATAAAATGAACCTGAAACTACATAAACATATACATTTATATATATATATATAAGAAAAGTATTTAACTAATGTATTACAAAATTCTGATGGACAAGAATCTTAGGAATGAGCATTTATGAAAATTAAATTCGTTACCTGTATTTAAGCCTAATTGTAGTAAATCAAACTTCTTAAAAAGTTCAATATTAACCAGGTCAACATCATACCAACTTTCATTCTCAGTTCGTTGTCAAACTCATAACTTTCGTCTCAATCATATAAACTTTGTTTCCTTGTTCATATCTAATATAAATTTAAAAAAACAATGCTTATAAACTTCAGCTCTAGCACGGTTTATATATAAACTTCACCTCTAACAATGTTTATATATAAACGTCAGCTCTAACACTGTTTATATATAAACTTCAGCTCTAACAATGTTTATATATAAACTTCAGCTCTAACACTGTTTATATATAAACTTCAGCTCTAACATTGTTTATATATAAACTTCAGCTCTAACATTTTTTATATATAAACTTCAGCTCTAGCACGGTTTATATATAAACTTCAGCTCTAACATTGTTTATATATAAACTTCAGCTCTAGCATTGTTTATATATAAACTTCAGCTCTAACATTGTTTATATATAAACGTCAGCTCTAGCACGGTTTATATATAAACTTCAGCTCTAACAATGTTTATATATAAACTTCAGCTCTAACAATGTTTATATGTAAACTTCAGGTCTAACACTGTTTATATATAAACTTCAGCTCTAACACTGTTTGTATATAAACTTCAGCTCTAACACTGTTTGTATATAAACGTCAGCTCTAGCACGGTTTATATATAAACTTCAGGTCTAACATTGTTTATATATAAACTTCAGCTCTAACACTGTTTATATATAAACTTCAGCTCTAACACTGTTTGTATATAAACTTCAGCTCTAATATTGTTTATATATAAACTTCAGGTCTAACATTGTTTATATATATAAACTTCAGCTCTAACATTGTTTATATATAAACTTCAGCTCTAACATGTTTATATATAAACTTCAGCTCTAACATTGTTTATATATAAACTTCAGCTCTAACATTGTTTATATATAAACTTCAGCTCTAACATTGTTTATATATAAACTTCAGCTCTAGCATTGTTTATATATAAACTTCAGCTCTAACATTGTTTATATATAAACTTCAGCTCTAACATTGTTTATATATAAACTTCAGCTCTAAATTGTTTATATATAAACTTCAGCTCTAGCATTGTTTATATATAAACTTCAGGTCTAACATTGTTTATATATAAACTTCAGCTCTAACATTGTTTATATATAAACTTCAGCTCTAACATTGTTTACATATAAACTTCAGCTCTAGCATTTAACGAAATAAACGTCACGTGTTTATTTAAATACAGAAGAGAATCCATTCCTGATAAGCTCCCATCTCTGTGGTATTAAATGTTTTTCTTTCACGCATTTTTTATTTTTGTTTCTTACATTTATTTGAAACGCATTACGTACATACAAGTACAAATGTTTAATGTTTTACTGTCGTTAAAAGCCACACCCTTATATATATAATAATGAAGAACGCCCTCTATCGTACACTAGGATTTTTGAACTCCATGTTATTACATTTTTACCAAAAAGTGACAGTCAAGTTAATATTGAAAACGATCGTATTCGAGAGTCTATTTTCTTATACTCTCGTTCCTTTCCTGTTCTTGTGCTCCTTATCTTACTGAGGCTTACTTCAAACTTCAATTATTAAAACATACAAATACTTGCGTACGTAAATATAAATTATTTATAACATACTGTTTTAAATAAAAGCAGTTAAAACCTCATACTTTCAAACTCAACTTACCAAACTCAACGTTGTATTCTCAGAGACGCACTGTTTTTCTCTGTCTGTTAGGACCTCTTGAGTTCTGACCATCAAACTTTTCCCGTTTTGTTTTAAATGTTTGGCTTTGGCTCGTTGTTTGGAAAATCCTCCTTGAATCTTTTCAAGGGGATTCTCTTTCTTCTGTAACTCAATAAAATCAGTAATAGCAGTGTTTTTTGTCGCAGAAGTTTTGTCTAAAGATTGGTCATTTTCTAAACGAGTAGTTTATACAAGAAATTTGTGACAAAAGCATATTTTCACACACACACACAAATTTGGTACTTCTTGCCATACACACCTATTATAAACCAGTCTTTTAAGATAAATACATCAAGCACTTTTTAAAACTGTGACCATCATTTATGCAATATTCATTAAGAGTACAGAAATTTTTTGTTTGTAAAGTTTTAGTAAAGTGTGAATTTGACCTTTCTTGTATTACCATTGTGAGCTAGCTTAGGGTCAAGATGGCTTACTGTGACGACCAGTGTTCCGACTTATTAATATTTTTCATTTTGCTTCTAAGACGTTAACAGGTGCTTATTAAACTTAATTTAAAGAGAGAACAATTCTCCAGATCGAACTGCTACTGGTCACGGAGCCGAATGTGACGAGTGCATACAATGATCGTAGTTCTCAGCAACCACAAACAAAAAAGTGTTAGTTCTAAGTAGGAATAGGCAACTTTGTTTCAATCCCTAAGGCACAACATAATTTATTATTACGCGTCAGTGAACCTAGCGTGTCATTTCCGAACTGTAAATATTCTACAGAATAGAAATTAAAGAGCAGTAGCTGATACTACAATTGTTTTGTTTGTTTGTTGTTGTTGTTGTTTTTTGGTTATGTAAATGGTGTAGATAACAATCATTTACTGACTTTTTATTTTTAACGGAATAACAAGAAAACTCAAACAAACACCATTAAGTAAAACGAATCCGTTGAAATTAATTCGATATGGTTCGAAGCGCCCGTTTCAACATACACACGTACTTCACTTTTAGAATCTTTTAGCACGAGTCTATCTTGATAGGCTTAGCTCGAGTACATTTCGGGACAGTTGCAGTTGTATTATCGCCTCTCACTTATAACCTATAGAATTAGACTGGGTTTCTAGAAGGCAAAAATAAGGCGACGTATCTGTTAATTTTAACGATTTTTCATTGAAATCCACACTATGTCAAATGTCCTTTAAATATTTTACATAGTTCTATCGCTAACCTTTCAATTCTATGCATATTATTGCGACAGCGGAGGTCACGTGACTAGTATCACGCCACGTTCTTCTCGAACGTTCACGTCCCTTCCTTAATTGTCGAGAACCTACCAGATAAGTCGTAGTCTTGTATATATAAACTGGTAAGAACTGAACGTAAGGTAATGTGTAATTGAACTGCGGAGAGAGAATATTGTTGAGCACGTGAGACGTTCGTTGTGAGTTATAGCGTTTGTTATAGCGCGACTGTTGAAATTAAGTGTATTGCAAAGTTGTATTCAGAAAGAATAACCCAGTTTTATTTAAGAAAGGACTTGTATCGGTAAAGTTTCTTCAGAAAGAATTTTTACGAAAAATTAACTAACAAACGGAAACGTAACAATATTTAACAAATTTAGTTTTTTTGCGACAGATTTCTGTTTTAGAAGTTTTATAAAAGAAATTGAAATACGTTACATTAATAACTTCAACTTCTAACACTAATAATAACATCTAACATGATCTTATGAAGTTATGCCTACAGGCTATAATTACAAAGTAAAGCAATTTTCTTGGTTTAGCGTTTAAAAATATAGATTTTTATCAATTCTGTTAAGTTCTTTTAACGTAGTTTGGGTCTATCTTGTTGAAATACCTGGATACTTGCTTGAAGTTTATGCAAGTTTGATGTGAGCTCGTCATTCTTTTTCTTCAACTTCTGGCCTTCTCGTAGTTTTGGGGGTCGTTTTCTTTCTCTTTCTAACTCCATCTGATTTTTCTGTAAATGTTACACACAAACAATCAGTTAGGCCTACAGTGAGTTAGCCCTAACTTTGGTGTATGAAGTAGTTTGTAGATAACAGTGACTTAGTCCTAATTTTTGTGAGTAAAGTATTTAATAGTTAACAATGAGTTAACCCTAACCAAATTACGGAAAGTATTTAGAAGTTAGCTGCGTACATTGACGTTATCTTTAACTATAATATAAGAATTAAAAAATAAAATTTAACTATTTAAATACTAGGTGGTTTGAGTTAATAATAATAATCCATGAACAATCGATGCCACAAACAACGTTACTCATCCCTGAACAAACGAAGTCTTGCTACTGAGGGACAACGTTAGTCATCCCTAAACAAACGAAGTCTTGCTACTGAATGACAACGTTACTCATCCCTAAACAAACGAAGTCCTGCTACTGAATGACAACGTTACTTATCCCTGAACAAACGAAGTCTTGCTACTGAATGACAACGTTACTCATCCCTGAACAAACGAAGTCTTGCTACTGAGTGACAACGTTACTCGTCCCTGAACAAACGAAGTCTTGCTACTGAGGGACAACGTTACTCATCCCTGAACAAACGAAGTCTTGCTACTGAGTGACAACGTTACTCATCCCTGAACAAACTAATTTTTAACTTTTGATGCCTCAACTCTTCTACAAGCTATCATTTGTTTATCATTCAGTCCGAACGAAAATAAGGCTGGTATCTACACATTATTGTTGGTGAAACTTTAAGTGTATCCCCTTGTTACAGATACTCTTTTAGGATTACGCTTGTTCCTTTGTAATCATAAACCGTAAGAACAAAGTTACTGAAAAAATGTTCACGAAGAAAAACTTTTTGATTACGTTCAAAATTGAACGAATTTATTATTATTTCTTCGGTAAAGACATTACTAAAAATATTGTATATTTATGCAGGAGCGGATCCAGAGGATTGGTTAAGGGAGTTACATCCCTATATATTTTAGGTATGTATGGGCCGGATTCTTTACAGTAGGTGTCTGTGACTTGCTGGCGATAAATTTCAACAATAAACAAACAGTACACAGCCCCCTTGTTTTAAAACAAAAGGGAATCTTCAATAACCGCGACACTTGTAATTCTTTTAGGCAGGATTAGGGTAAACTTACCAATAAGACCTTCCCCCTCACCTTCTTATTAACTATATTTTTATGCGCAAGCAATACCAAGCGTGGGGCGCGAGTATACCCAGTTCGATTTTATTACACATCCGAATCTTTACCATCCCACCCTCAAATTGAAAACATTTTAGGCAGGATTAGAGTAAATTAATCTTTTTGACCTTGGACGTGGTCAAATTCATCAATCGAAAAGGTTTGACCTCCTGGGTCCAAAACTGTAATTAGATCTCAAATTGGTCAAGAGATGGAGCTATGATCTAAACGTTTGTACTTGAAAGAAACACAGAGCCATTGTACGAGCCGTGGCTAATAATACATATATATATATTAAAACAAGTTAAACGTACACATACAAATGTTCATTACAGAGTTAATTACCACAGCTGTATCCAGAGCTTTAAGTGCCCCAGCGGCACAGCGGTATGTCTGCGGACTTACAACGCTAGAAACCGGGTTTCGATACCCGTGGTGGGCAGAGCACAGATAGCCCATTATGTAGCTTTGTGCTGAACTTCAAACAAACAAACAAGAGCTTTAAGTAATCGTCTCTTTTCGTAAAAGTTTTCACAGGCTGGTTTAGTTATTTTAGAACACAACTGACAAGACTAATTATTCTGCTCTGCTCTGTTATTACAATACAGTCGGTAATAATTTCACTTTAAAAATCACTACTATATGCTCTAGATCTACTATCTATCTAGAGGTCTAGAACATTCCACACACTACGAGATATTATGATGCGATAATACTCAAATAAAACAATGAGAAACACGTAGAAGGTTCTAGTTACATGACGCAATAATACAACAGTTGCAGTTCACAACAACTGAACTACACAACGTATCATTTGTAAACAGTTATGTAAGCAAGCCTGCGATAAACTATCGTTTCTAAAAAAGAACTAAATTTAACACTTTTGTTATACTTAAATTGAAACAGTTGTGTACATCTAACAATCCATTTTCAGGTGAAATGTAAAAAATAACCTTAAATCTAATAAAAAGCGATATTTTTTTTACCGAAAGCTTTCAAAACCTGGTGAAAGACCCCACTCCCTCCTCCTTTTGAGCATAACCTGGATCTTCCCCTATCACAGTTGTCCCCCACGTGTTTTGTTCATATTTTGTGCGCGTTTAGGTTTATATGTGATGCAAGAGTTAATTGTCATGTGCGACCCGTGTTTACTTAGATATTTCGTGTACACGTGTTTCTATAACTGATGCTTCTCAACGCATGCGCATGTGACGAGTTCTTTTATCGCATGTTCTCTGCTGTATCTTTACTGCGTTTTACGTCACTAAAGGGTGACAGAACCATATGGTATTCTAATGTGGGACCTTGCGTTCACGAATCTCACTTGGTGGTAACGCTACCGTTACCACTGTCCGGTTCAAATAACACATTGCTAAAATGACTAGAAATAGCGGTGGGAAATATTTCCATGGAGATGTACCATGGTAACGAGTTTTGATGATTGGAATTTACTTATCGAAAAGATGTTTGTGCTTCACGTATTTAGACAATTTCATCATCAGTTTATTGATTCGATTGATTAGCATAGAGCAATAAAGCACTTGGGTAAACAAACTTAACTGCGCCATCTAGTACTGTATTGTGTCGACACTGTAGTTTTACGGAGCCATGACAAGATGAGAGCTATGTAGTCTACGTACTCTGTAGTTTCATGGAGTCATGATTACAATTATAATGTCTACATACAACTGTAGTTTCATGGAGTCATGATTACAATTATAATGTCTACATACAACTGTAGTTTCATGGAGCCATGATTACAATTATAGTGTCTACATACACTGTAGTTTCATGGAGCCATGATTAGAATTATAGTGTCTACATACACTGTAGTTTCATGGAGCCATGATTAGAATTATAGTGTCTACATACACAATCACAGTTTGGGGATCGTTTACTGAATACGGTTCTCAACCCATAACAATCACAGTTTGGGGATCGTTTACTGAATACGGTTCTCAACCCATAACAATCACAGTTTGGGGATCGTTTACTGAATACGGTTCTCAACCCATAACAATCACAGTTTGGGGATCGTTTACTGAATACGGTTCTCAACACATAACAATCCCAGTTTGGGGATCGTTGACTGAATACGGTTCTCAACTCATAACAATCCCAGTTTGGGGATCGTTTACTGAATACGGTTCTCAACCCATAACAATCACAGTTTGGGGATCGTTTACTGAATACGGTTCTCAACCCATAACAATCATAGTTTGGGAATCGTTTACTGAATACGGTTCTCAACCCATAACAATCATAGTTTGGTGATCGTTTACTGAATACGGTTCTCAACCCATAACAATCACAGTTTGGGGATCGTTTACTGAATACGGTTTATATTTTCATCTTATAGGAAGAAAGTTTTGTTACTTGAGTCATGAAGCTACTAGACGAACAGATTAATTAGCCTCTCTCTTTTTTAATTGAACTTTACATAAGAAGGGTACGTTGTTTGAGAAAGCTAACTCAGCAATATTGACTTCTAAGATGGGTTATCATTCCCTCGAACATACTCCTACAAGTTCCCCAGATGGTCAGCGGCAGGTTAATGCACTTACAATGCTAAACTCCGGGGTTCGATTCTCCAATGTGGGCAGAACAATCGCTATACAGTTATCCAACTGCAGATTTTCACATAGTTTCTCTACCAGTTGAAAGTTCACGCACCTTTGTTCTTCTCCTGTTTTCTTCTACATTACAAGAATTTAAAAATTAATATCATTTGTAATAAACAAATTGTACTTTACAAACAAAACATTTTGTAATTTCTAAAATCTCGGTTCGACCGATCTCATCGTTTCCTTCCTTCGAGACAGTTGTAATAGTTCTAATTATATTTTAAAATGGTTTTTCCCCCTTAATTACTTGTCGGTTTCTGGTAGAGAGCGAATCTATAATACTTGAGGGTTAGTTTTACATTATTTAAGAATATATCCGCTGATATCATTTTTCAAAATGTTATTTAAACAAACGTGCTTAAAGATAGCTTACAAAACAAGAAGGGGGTATGTTATGGTACTGGGTTTTAGATTTTTGTGAACTGTGACCCAATTAGAAAGGCTTCAAATAATAATTTAAAAATAACGTTAAGTGAAATCGTAATGTTAATATATCATTTACTGTGCTACCATCTAGTGAGTATTATTCAAGTTAATCAAAAATGCAATGCATGAAGCAGAGTCAGTGCTATATAGAGTTAATAACTATCTCATCATAGAGCGCTTTGTAGGTAATTAGCTAAGACAACGAGCATTCGGTCTTCATAGGAACAGAAACAGTTAGATGTTTCACTTCTGTATGACAGAAGAGAAAACATTAGAGTAAGTCAGAGCTGCGCAACGATAATTATGTCCGGAGCACTCTCTGGAGAAATGATAAATACGTGGGATGCACTCTTTATAAAAATGATAATTACGTCAGTTGCACTGTTTATAGAAATGATAATTACGTCTGGAGCACTCTTTATAAAAATGATAATTACGTCTGGAGCACTCTTTATAGAAATGATAATTACGTCTGGAGCACTGTTTAGAGAGATAATAAGTATACACTTTTTATAGAAATTATGTGTCTTTAGATCTAATTGTAACTAACAAATACCAGAAATATATGATTTCATCTTTAATAACTTAGAAATTACGAAAAATATTAATTTTGTTACGAAATCTTTCTCAAACATCGTAAAAAGTAACTGTTTCTATAAATTCCTAACACAATCTGCAAAAGTTTCGTTAGATCATTCAAACTATACGTGATCCTATTAAACATCACACTGCCTACAAAACGCCAAACAATGCCAACTTGTAGTTCTGATACATTCTGTTCCACTTTATATCGGTCGTGATTCGCGGGACTTGTTTATTTACGTATTGAACCCTCTTTAGTCTTTAAAAGTTTAAACATTTTGCAACTTTATGTGAAATTTGTTATTCAAAAAACTATGACGAAAGTTGATTATTCAAAAAACTATGACGAAAGTTGTTTGATTATTCAAAACTATGACGAAAGTTGATTGATTATTCAAACTATGACGAAAGTTGTTTGATTATTCAAAAACTATGACGAAAGTTGTTTGATTATTCAAAATCTATGACGAAAGTTGTTTGATTATTTAAAAAACTATGACAAAAGTTGTTTGATTATTCAAAAACTATGACGAAAGTTGTTTGATTATTCAAAATCTATGACGAAAGTTGATTATTCAAAAAACTATGACGAAAGTTGCTTGATCACAAGAGTAAAATTCTGGGTCAGTTGTTATCAATCATTTTAACCCACAAACGAACGACTTGATTTTATACTATTTGTGGGGATCCACTTATAGCATCATACATCACCCATTTTCTCTTGAAAATACACAAATTTGTATTAAATTTCTTTTTATGTGACTGATATGTTATTAGGGATCCTGTAGTCAATAGTCGTGGACATACAAGCTTAAATAGTTTAGAAATGTGTTAACAAAAAACAAACAATAATGGTGTCCATATGGACCTGCCCCCCAGTGGCACAGCGGTATGTCTGCGGACTTACATCGCTAGCGACCAGGTTTCGATACCCGTGGTGGGCAGAGCACAAATAGTCCATTGTGTAGCTTTGTGTTTAACTTCAAACAAACAAACCATATGGACCCTTCTGTAATATTGTGGTTGAATCTCAGCAGCCTGGAATGGCTTATAAAGGAGCGCGCATTTTTAATATATAGGGTGGAGGAATGTAATATATTAGATTTCTTGCTCGTATTGTTTATGTCATTTCCGGTTTATTTTATGCTCTTCCGTTCAATTATTTAACAAACTCAGCTGTCTTTCGTTGTTCCGTAAATATATTGATTTACTAATACTAGTAATGACACGATTAATGTCCTCCATCTGTCTTCACAAGTAGATCCATATTCGAGCCCGGCATGGCCAGGTGGTTAGGGCGCTCGACTCATAATCTGAGGGTCGCGGGTTCGAATCCCCGTCACACCAAACATGCTCACCCTTTCAGCCGTGAGGTCGTTATAATGGTACGATCAATCCCACTCTTCGTTGGTAAAAGAGTAGCCCAAGAGTTGGCGGTGGGTGGTGATGACTAGCTGCCTTCTCTCTAGTCTTACACTGCTAAATTAGGGACGGCTAGCGCAGATAGCCCTCGTGTAGCTTTGCGCGAAATTCAGAAACAAACATACCACGTAATAAATGAAAGAACAAACAAACAAAAAACAAACAAACAAAACAAACAGATGCATATTTACATATAAGTAAAGATGGTGGCTCAGTACAGCGTTTTATTGTTTTTCAACATTTACTTTTATATTTGTTTTGACCAAAAATAAAAGATGATTTGGACACATCAGCCAAGCACAGTGGAATATTGTATAGTACGGATGTCGGTACATCAGTACTATAGATAACACTGGTCACGCTTGCTGACCTTGTATTACATACATACTAAACATAAAACCTTTATTTCAGTCCGAGTGGTGCAATTGTAAGGCACCTAACGACAAGTTTGTGACGTTTCAGCAACAGTAAACATTAAATAATTATCATTAAAACAAGCAGATTGTGAAACTGCTACAAATAAAATGTTTTTTTTTTCCTTCGTATTTTAATTTTTTTTTTTTGCTGTTTTCGGTTAAGACTTTTCGAATAAAACAACACAAAAGATTATCTGCATATAGACGTCCCTAAGTTTGAACTAATAAAATAGAGGGAAGATAACTATTCAACAGCACTCACCGCCAACTCTTGGGCCACTCTTGTCTGAGTGAAGAGCGGGATTTGATCGCCTCAAAGTGCAAAACGTTTTTGTGCAGGAATTTTCCATGTATCAAACAAAGCGTAGATTAATTTACGTTAATTAATCAGCCAGATCTCTATAATATACGCAGTATTTAATACTGTTGAATGATATTAAGTTTTGAAGCTATAGGTACGAATGATTTCGTTTATACTTAAAGCAAGACATGTTGAAAACTTATGATCTAGGGGTTTCCATGACAACACTCATCCTTTACAGAAGACACACCCTGTGGTCCTGGTTACACGTACATGTCTGAGCCTTGCTCATTAATATATATGTTTTCTGTTTTCACTTGTTCGAGTAGATGACGTTTTCTTCAGCAAAGAACCGTTTTTGTAGTTTTTAACACTTCAAACTATAAACTATGAGATCAAAATTAACTTTCATGTATAGCAGAATATTTAATAACTTTCTTAATCTATGCTATATGTAAATTTCGACAAAGAAGTAACTTTTGAAACATGATGAAAAAATAAACAACAAAACTGATTGAAACAAAAGATAAAAATAAACAACGTTAGGGCGT
This sequence comes from Limulus polyphemus, assembly GCF_000517525.1. Classification (NCBI taxonomy): domain Eukaryota; kingdom Metazoa; phylum Arthropoda; class Merostomata; order Xiphosura; family Limulidae; genus Limulus; species Limulus polyphemus. Next base: position 24,833 of record NW_013673895.1, read on the forward strand.
CCTCTACTGTAAGCGAAATAAACAACGTTAGGGCGACCTCTACAGTCTGCGAAATAAACAACGTTAGGGCGACCTCTACAGTCTGCGAAATAAACACGTTAAGGCGACCTCTACAGTCTGCGAAATAAACAACGTTAGGGCGACCTCTACAGTCTGCAAAATAAACAACGTTAAGGCGACCTCTACAGTCTGCGAAATAAACAACGTTAGGGCGTCCTCTACAGTCTGCGAAATGAATTTGAAATCGAGAAGAATTTGGAAAAAACTGACAAAAAATAACGCCATCTGCAGTTAACGTGATTTTTTACCTCAAATTTTAGGATTATTGTTAATCAAAATCCAATTTTATCTTTAGATAGAGAAGGATTTACGAGATACTTTAATCATAAGCCACGTGTTCTTGACATCACACGTGCTTAACAAAATGGTAGCACGTTACTAAAAATAAAACAAGACAAAATATTATTGAAACAACTGTAACACGGTGATGAAAATCAGACGAGATATAACATTATTGACAGAACTGTTACACGGTGATGAAAATCAGATGAGATAAAAACATTATTGACAGAACTGTTACACGGTGATGAAAATAAGACGAGATAAAATATTATTGACAGAACTGTTACACTGTGATGAAAATAAGACGAGAAAAAACATTATTGACAGAACTGTTACACGGTGATGAAAATAAGACGAGAAAAAAAATGTTTAGCAGAATTGTTATTACACGGTATATGATACTAGAAATAAACGACCTTATAACACCAAAATGTTGTTTTTATTCAATTAGACATTCAACGTTTCGCTTTACAGCTTCTTCAGGAGCGTTCACTAAAACACAAGCCAAACAAAAAAAAAAAACGTTTGGACAATATTGTAACACGATCACGGTGGTCAAAGGAGACGAGAAAAAACAAACAATTA
>NW_013673895.1:26554-31005 GCF_000517525.1 Limulus polyphemus
ATTTGCTGAACAGTAGTATAGTAATAAAGGTTATTAACTTTTATCAAACTGTTAACCACTAATTTGCTGAACAGTAGTATAGTAATAAAGGTTATTAACTTTTATCAAACTGTTAACCACTAATTTGCTGAACAGTAGTATAGTAATAAAGGTTATTAACTTTTATCAAACTGTTAACCACTAATTTGCTGAACAGTAGTATAGTAATAAACAACAGGGACATTAACAGTAGTACAGTAATAAACATCAGGGGTATTAACAGTAGTACAGTAATAAACATCAGTGATATTAACGGTAGTATTGTAATAAACATCAGGGATATTAACAGTAGTATAGTAATAAACATCAGGGACATTAACAATAGTATAGTAATAAACATCAGGGATATTAACAGTAGTATAGTAATAAACATCAGGGATATTAACAGTAGTATAGTAATAAACATCAGGGACATTAACAGTAGTACAGTAATAAACATCAGGAATATTAACAGTAGTACAGTAATAAACATCAGGGATATTAACAGTAGTATAGTAATAAAGGTTATTAACTTTTATCAAACTGTTAACCACTAATTTGCTGAACAGTAGTATAGTAATAAAGGTTATTAACTGTTATCAAAGTGTTAACCACTAATTTGTTGAACAGTAATATAGTAATAAAGGTTATTAACTGTTATCAAAGTGTTAACCACTAATTTGTTGAACAGTAATATAGTAATAAAGGTTATCTATTCATCCAAAATATTATGAAACAGTTATTAAATGAAAGATCAAATGACCAGAAATAGAATTATTTAATCATGAAAACAGCCAAGTAGCAACGAGAGAATCTTTTATTGTGATAAATTTTAGTATTAGAGATAACGTTTATGATATAGTGACAAAAATCACAGTCATCGAATGGAAAGCGTATGATATATAGTGATAAAAACTTAGGTATTGACTACAAAAAAAAATAGTATATCGTGATACAATTCAGCATTAGGCCTAGAAATTACAATATAGTAACCAGAAAAGTCAGGTTTTCGACCAGAAAAAGAGTATAATAAACATCATAGAATTTAAAATCCTAGCGACGTAGTGTTGAAGAGAGACGTAGCTACCTATCTTACTACTTGGATTAAGTCCATGAGCCCTCAAATCCACGGGCTTTTGAGAACTCCAGAATACGTTATTCACCAGAGATAAATATACGTAATGAAAACGTGAAATTAACGATATCACTAAACTCACTAGCTGAAGAGAGAAAATACAATCATCAGTTAATTTTAAGGTTTTTGTACTGGTGCCAGTTTATCTTAGGTTATTAATAAGTACAATAAAATATTTGTGGCTCCTCTAAACAGTTAAATAGGGGCTCGTTACCCCATTGTTGAAAAATAACCATCAAAACGTGACAAATATCGGTTTCTCGACCTTGCAACAGGTCGAGCGTTGCTATGGGAAAAAGTTGTTCTCTATCTATTTCATGTCAGGGCACGTTTTTTAGTTCACGTGCTTAAAATAATTATTAGAACGAGATTGAGTTATGCGTAGAATAGATAGTAAGGTTTAATAACTGGTACTATGAGCTACAAAGACTTTCTTGGTTTGATACCTCAAAATATGAATTTTGTTTACGACATATGTACATGTTTTACTTTAAGGCTGTAATCCAATGCTGATTTTCTCAAGTTCTGAGTTAATATGTAAACATCACTGCACATATATGTGCGCAGAATGTATTGGAGAAGGGGTTTGCGTACAGGAAGAGAAAAGATTAAAATATAACTAATTTTGTAACGATATAGAGACAACCCCCCCTGCGTAGAAACATACGAAGTTACTTCCATTCGGGTTACGCAACAGGCGAGGAAATTGAGGTTCGATAGGTCTCTGTGCTTACAGAGCAATAAACTCAACTACAAAACGTACACTTTTTTTGTGTGTGTGTTTAAAGCTACTCAAGGGTTAAATGCGTATATTCGTCTTTACATATTAGAGAGAAGGCAGCTAGTCAACAATATCCACTGCCAACGCTTGAGCTACTCCCATCTGCCCGAATAGTGGGATGTGACCGTCACTCGTATAACGGACCCATGTCCCCAATATATGTGGAGAGAGTTGTTGCAGCAACGGGATGCGAACCATGATTCACAGCTCAAACACACTAACCGCTAGGCCACAAAATAGAAAAAAGAAAAGACGATTTTAAAAAAAATCATATTCGTATATTAATTTACATATTTCAATTTCTAGGATTGAATTGGCTCAGCAGTAAATATACGGGGTTATAACGTTAAAGATCAGGTTTCGATACCTGTAGTGGGTACAGTACAGACAGCCCATTGTGGAGCTTTACGATTAACTACAAAGAAATAAACAAAGTTTATACGAAAACGAATATCATAATTCATTTTATTCTGTAAATAAATAAATATATATATATATATAGTGGTAGGGACAAGTACCCTGGTGGTAGGAACATGTACCCTGGTGGTAGGGACAAGTACCCTGGTGGTAGGGACATGTACCCTGGTGGTAGGAACATGTACCCTGGTGGTAGGGACAAGTACCCTGGTGGTAGGGACATGTACCCTGGTGGTAGGAACATGTACCCTGTTTTTAAAAAATCTACAAATCACTATAATCATTTACAGTTATTTAATATGTTAATTTATAAGGAATTCTATAAGTTATTATAATTGTTTATAAATATTAAGTAGCTTAATGTACTAGATGTACTTCCACAGGGTCCCCGAAAGTGTTCTGTTTCAAGAGTAAATAAAACCAACATTAAGAGTAACGGATATTTTTATTTCTCGCTTTTGAAGTTCATATGTCATGCTGTGTTGTAGTCCATAAATCTTCTCGTGATTTATGGCAAGTGCACGTTTTAATGACGTCACAACAGTACATATTGCAACTTCAAGCTTCCCTTATGTGACGTCATTTTAGTGTCTACTGACTGACTGACTGACAACACGCTATTTCATGGTGGTGCGAGTGGTTAAAACAGGTGAAAATATACTATATAAACGACGAGTTAAAAGTCCCAAACAAAAACAAAAAATAGGGTTTTTAAGGGAACTTAGACATGTTATTGGTAACAAAGTCTACTATCATTCAAGCAAAACGTGACCAACGTCTTTAAACTCGTTCTCTTGAGAGATATTACAGTAGGGATATTGGGAACCTGGTTTCTCGGCTTCATTACATAAAACTCTTTATTCACAGATATGACTGAACTCCAACCCACTCCAACAATTCCCAGCTATAAAAACTTTGATTTCAACAGCAAGAATCAAGCTTGAATTCACACAAACGTTTGTTACATTCTTTTGTAAAATTCCAGAGGTTTTTCCATTAGCCAATCAAAAGAGTTTTTACTTTTTATTATTATTATTATTTCAATACTGGTAATCTTGATGCAATTTTTATGTTAAATATTTTTGTTTAGGCACAAAAACACACTTTTCAAATTTTTAGTCTTCTGAGAAAGGCAATGGCCTAGGATGTACATTTTTGTATACAAATAAATGTCTGGTGCTACTTACCCCTCCCCCGGTGTCTGAGGGTTCATAACACTAAAAACGGGGTTTCGATACTCGCAGTGGGTAGAACACAGATAATCCATTGTGTAGCTTTGTGCTTAACAACAAAGTAAAGAACGGTGTATAGTAATGTGTTAACCGTACAATATCTGCTATATCCAGAGCCGACGAGGCCTTTCGCCCAATACCAGAGCTCTTTATGAAGGTCGATTGGGAGACGATAGACATAATTGTGTTTGAGACGCTTGTTATATTAACAAGCTGCTTGACAACAGATTACGTTGTGAACTGGATCGCTTGTTATATTAACAAACCGCTTGACAACAGATTACGTTGTGAACTGGATCGCTTGTTATATTAACAAACCGCTTGACAACAGATTACGTTGTGAACTGGATCACTTGTTATATTAACAAACCGCTTGACAACAGATATTACGTTATGAATTGGATCACTTGTTATATTAACAAACCGCTTGACAACAGATATTACGTTGTGAATTGGATCACTTATTATATTAACAAGCTGCTTGACAACAGATGTTACGTTGTGAACTGGATCGCTTGTTATATTAACAAACCGCTTGACAACAGATTACGTTGTGAATTGGATCACTTGTTATATTAACAAACCGCTTGACAACAGATTACGTTGTGAATTGGATCACTTGTTATATTAACAAGCTGCTTGACAACAGATGTTACGTTGTGAACTGGCTCGCTTGTTATATTAACAAACTGCTTGAATAACAGATTACGTTGTGAACTAGGTCGCTTGTTATATTAACAAACCGCTTGACAACAGATTTCGTTGCGAACTGGATCGCTTGTTATATTAACAAACCGCTTGACAACAGATTACGTTGTGAACTGGATCGCTTGTTATATTAACAAACCGCTTGACAACAGATTACGTT
>NW_013673896.1:0-4977 GCF_000517525.1 Limulus polyphemus
CGGGACCAGTTGTGGTTGGAGTAAGACCTACTCTACCGATTAAGAGCGTATCATTGTTGTTGGGGAACGATTTGGTTGGGGGAAAGTTGTTGCTGAACCTAAAATGGTTAACGAGTCGATTACTGTTTCATCTAAGGATAACGTTGTAGTTGAGGAGAATCCCGATGTGTTTCCCTAGTGTGCTGTGACTCGAGCTCAGGCTAAGAAATTAAGCCCAAAACAAATGATAGATACGGATTCAGAGGACGATATTATAGATTTGTCTCAGACATTTTTTGGAACCGACAAGGATCTTGTGGATGATTGTCCTATTGACGATTTCTCAGCGAGGAACAACGATGGACGTGAGGGATCTGATTCACCTAGTGAAATTCCGTTTACTAAAAGTAAACTGACAAGTAAGCAAGAAAAAGATCTACAGATCTCTTCACTATTTAAATATGCACTCCCAAAAGATGAAGTGGAGAAAGTTCCAAATGTTTATTTTTTCAAAAATGGTGTGCTTATGAGGAAATGGAGACCACCAGATGTGCCAGCTTCAGAGGACTGAGTTATTGTTTATCAAATCTTTGTTCCCAAAGCATATTGTTCTGAAATCCCCATGGGAGATCATTTAGATGTCAACATGACGTATGAAAAAATTATGAGACATTTCTTTTGGCCAAAAATTAGGCAAGACTTTTCTCAGTTTTGCAAAACTTGTCATACCTGTCAGTTGGTCGGAAAACCTAACCAGAAAATTCGTCTTGCTCCTCTGAAACATATACCGGCATTCGAAGAACCATTCAGTCATGTGATTGTTGACTGTGTTGGGCCTTTGCTTAAACCTCGATCGGGGAATCAGTATTTGTTAACTATCATTTGCGCATCCACTCGATTCCCAGAAGCTATCCCTTTGAGAAACATTTCGGCCCAAAAAAAATTCTAAGGCTTTGATCAATTTCTTTATTTTTGTTGGATTGCCCAAAGAAATTCAATCTGATCAAGGATCAAATTTTATGTCAGGATTGTTTCAACAAGTTGTTCATCAGCTTGGTGCTAAACAGATAAATCTAGTGTGTATCATCCAGAATCACAAGGTGCTCTTGAGAGATTCCATTCTACCTTGAAACATATGATGCAGACTTACTGTCTCGATAACGAGAAGGATTGGGATGAAGAAGTTAATTTATTATTATCTACTGTTTGTGAGTCAGTTCAGGAGTCATTAGGGGTTTAGCCCGTTTGAGTTGGTGTTTGGCCATTCAGTGCGTGGCTCTTTGAAGTTGCTGAAGGAACAATGGTTGGAAGATGATCCAAAAGAAATGCACTTATTGGATTACGTTTCCAAGTTACGGTCCAGACTCTTAAGTGCTTTTGAATTGGCTCGAGAAAATTTGAAGTCATCCCAAGTAAAATGAAAAATGTTTATGACCGTAAGGCTGAGAGTGTAAGTTCCATCCTGGTGACATGGTCTTGTTACCCACTATGGGACATTCATTGAGAGTTAGGTATCATGGTCCCTATGAAGCTGTTCAGAAAGTTAATGATACAGGCTATGTTGCAAAAACACTTGATCGTCAAAAGGCTACCCAGCTGTGTCATATTAATATGTTGAAGCCCTACCAGATACGAGAAGCATCTGAAAATATTTTAACTATTGAGTGTTTTCCTAATACTGACGGCAGTTGCTTTGACTCAGACACCCATAAGTTTGAAAATATTGAAGATGATGCAACATAAAACTTAATAATTCTGACATTCTGGCCAATCTCGATTCAAAACTTGATCACTTACCTCCTGAAGAGAAAAATCAACTTGCAAGTTTATTGAATGAATACGAATGCATATTTCCAGATGTTCCTAATGTTGATGATATTATGATTTCCAGTGACACATGGGAAGAACATTTATGTGTATTACGTGATGTTTTTTAGAGGCTTAAGAAAGCCAATCTCACTGTAAATTTGGCACAAAGTGACTTCTGTAAAGCCAGAGTTGTTTACTTAAGTCAAATAGTAGGCCATGGTCCAGATTTTCAAATTCAAGCCAAAATTGATTGTATTGTGCATTATACAACTTCTACCAACCAGAAGCCACACAGATGCTCTGTCGCTTCCTCAGTAGTAAGTAGTCCAACCCTCTTCAATGTCAGCCAAGTATACTTCGTGTTTGTCCTTTATGCCCATGAGCTCAATAGTTACCCACACTGGTCCCCACAACCTTGTATAATGTCCTGTCACATGTGTAATTAATTTTGATAAAATGATGTTTGGGAACAACAAAGGCCAAATTCTAGTAACTGTTAAAAGGAGGTTGAACTAAGTAGGTGCCATCAAGCTGAAGTCAAAGTGACTGAAGGAGTTGATGATGGTGAAGTGGAACCAAGTATAGATATTAAAGCAAAGCAGGAGAAAGATCAAGATTTGAAGCCAATAATTGATTTTCTAAAAGCAAGTGTTTTGCACCCTGCTTGGGAGAAGGTGTCTAGTTTAAGCCTTGTGACAAAGAACTATTTGGCACAACGGGACCAGTTGAAGCTTGAAGATGGTATTCTTCTCCGGAGATGGGAAACTGCAGATGGGAAAATGAATACCTGGCAAACGGTTATACCGAGAAATTTACGGGAAGTTGTGCTTCGTCAGTTCCATGATAGTTTACTAGGAAAACATCTCGGAGTTAAGAAGACATTGAGTCACCTACGACAGAGATTATACTGGATAGGTATGAGGCCAGATGTGGAAGAATGGTGCAGGACATGCAGTACATGCTGTGACTAAAAGGGAACCCAAGCACAAAGGACGTGCTCCAATGAAGTTATATCAAATTGGCACACCAATGGAAAGAGTATCCATTGACATTGGTGGTCCTTTGCCCCAAACTCGTGCTGGAAACAGGTACATTTGTGTGGTGATGGATTATTCTACCAAGTGGCCTGAGGCATATGCAATATCAAATCAGGAAGCTACAACTGCTGCTTCGGCTATTAGTGATTTTTTCTCCAGATTTGGTATGCCATACATACTGCATTCAGATGAAGGTCGTAACTTTGAATCAGCTGTGTTCCATGAATGCTGCAAGTTGTTTGGTATACGAAAGACCAGAACAACGCCACTCCTCCCACAGTCTCAAGGGATGGTAGAAAAGTACAATTGGACACTTGGACAAGAATTGGCAAAGTTTTGTAACAATCGCCAAGATGACTGGGATGTCATACTCCCTCCACTATTGATGGCCTATAGAACTGCAGAGTATGAAGCCACTGGATACTTTCCAGCAAAGTTGATGTTTGGTCGGGAACTTCTGTTGCCAGTGGACCTGTTAACAGGATGCCCACCTTATGAAGAGTTGCCTGAAAATGTGTCAGAGTTTGTGAAAGTGTTATCTGAAAGGATGGATGATATTCACCATCAAGTGCATTTAAACTTCAAAACGTCTGCTGATGCCATTTGTGAAAGTGTTATCTGAAAGGATGGATGATATTCACCATCAAGTGCATTTAAACTTCAAAACGTCTGCTGATTCCATTTGTGAAAGTGTTATCTGAAAGGATGGATGATATTCACCATCAACTGCATTCAATCTTCGACACGTCTGCTGATTCCATGAAGGTGTGTTATGATAAGAGATCTACTGCAGTCACCTTTGTACCAGGAGACATGGTGTGGTTGTATATTCCCAGGAGTAAGCCATCGAGGCCATTAACATATAGATTCAATGCATAATTGACCTTTTGACTACGTCTTGGATTAAGCATATATATGTCTTTAAGTATATATGCTTAAAAGTAAAATGCCTAGCAAGAATTCCGATTGCCTTATTGACAATGAAACGAATTTATTATTATGTATTTATTTTTAATATTGTTAAATCTTTGTTCGTTTGTTAATTTTCCGTATAATTTCTTTCGGATGGAACGTCAGCCGTAACAAGTCCTTTCTTAAATGAAACTAGTTTATTCTTTCTCAATTCAACTTTGCAATACATTTAATTTCCACAGTCACTTTAACTTAAACACACGCTATAATTCACAATGATTTACACACTTTACTTACGGCTTGACTCAATTATCTGTCGACATCTTCAATCTCGCTGTCTGCTATTCCAGTTCCGATTAAATGTCTCACTTTATCTGGTGCGCTTATATACAGAAATAGAGGCCATTTCACAAATACTGGGTTATTCGTGATGTTCCCCGATACTTCTAGAAACTCATCACGTGTTACCACGTCAAGTGACTTCCGCTGTCGTAACACTGCCCCTTCATTAGTATTGTTCGTCCCGAACAATAGCCACTTACATTAAACCAATAGATAATGAACAATAACCTCATTAAATGCACATAATTTACAAACACAAAATTAAATTTCGACAAAGTCTCTTAATTTTACGGGACGTATCTTCTTCCGTACTGGTCTCCATCTCGTTGGCTTCTGCTTCACGTAGGATTCATCTGCTCCAAGAAATGTCTTATTATCGGTAATAGTCATATCAGTGGTAGTAGGGCTTTACTGTTTCACTTCTCAAAACCGAGTAGAGTTTCTTCTTCAATAGTGACTTTTTCAAGTGACACGTCTTCAGTGGCATATTTTGTTCCGCTGTTCTTTTCATCCGAACTGAAATGTCCTTGACTGGGTGGTGCATGCCAACAGGCTTTGGCTTTATAATTCTCCGACCACATTTTATTCGGAAAGTCACGTCTGAGAGACGTTCCACTATGTCATATGGGCTTTCCCATGGAGAAGACAACTTAGGAGACTTACCTTTGGTCTACCAGGGAATATACAACCACACCATGTTTCCTGGCACAGAGCCGACTTCAGTAGATCTCTTATCATAACATAGCTTCATGGAATCAGCAGACGTTTCGAAGTTTCAATGCACTTGATGGTGAATATCATCCATCCTTTCAAATAACACTTTCATGAACTCTGACACATTTTCAGGCAACTCTTCATAAGGTGGGCGTCCTGTTAACAGATCCACTGGCAACCGAAG